>NC_028643.1:33287487-33308243 GCF_001406875.1 Solanum pennellii
GACCCAGCCTGGGATTACGCAGTCTGTGACGGGCCGTCGTGCTTGCGATGGTCCGTCCTGCTGCTCCGTCACAGAGTTCAGAGACTAGATTTTTACCAAGAGTCTGTGAGGGCCCGTCACGCCTGTGACGGTCCGTCCTGCCATTCCGTTATGAAGTTCAGAGAGTCGATTTCAGTACCCAAATTTCAGAATTCTAAGTGTTCTGGAACGAAACCCCCTCGACGGCCCGTCGTGCCCATGACGGTCCGTCGTGGGATCCGTCGTCTCAGCCAGTTTCTCCAGAAATAAAATCTGCAGCTCAAAACGACTAAACAGGTCGTTACATTAACACACTCATATTGATACATTCAACCACTTGTCATTTTCAAACATATCATACCCTGCTACCATATTCACATAAGAGAATGGAGCAAACCAATTGGCCATTTAGACCCTAAATCATGAGGGCTTAGTCAGTTTAAGCCTAAAAACATAACCTAAGTCATCTCATTAATCAAAACATAGAAAATTAGAAGCAATAGAGGAGAAAAAGGTCAAGAACCCTAGTTGAAGAACGCAACAAGGTTCCATTAGTTGCAGCCTCTAAATCGAAAGATTTCTCCGTGAATTTCATCGCCATGTATGTTGGATTTCACTAGTGGATTTATTTCACCAATTAGGTCCCTAGTTTTCAGTCAATTTCTTGATTTCCATATCATGACTAGACTTAAGGGTTCTTTAATGTTTGAATTGTTTAGTTCTTAGTTGTTAGAAGGATCCAAATCAAATTATTATGTTATTATTAATATAAAAGCATGAATTTCGTAACCCTAGCTATGTATTTCTTTAGTTCTTGAATTACACATACTAGGTCAGATATTTTAGTTCTTTCGTTTATACATTCCTATGTTATTAATGCATCATTATCAGATTAATTGTTGAATTTTCAGTTTGCATGTTCATTTTTAAGCTATCCAGTATCTACATAAACTCAGTAAAAATCAATTAACCACCTAATTCATTGGAAGTAGCATAATACCGAGTTAGACTAGGGTTCAACGTACCCAAATAGTCCTAGAACTACTAGCCAAGTAGGTAGTTTGTACTTCTGTGCGCATCAATTTAGTGATCACGCTAGCATGCCTTTATACCTATGATAGAGTATATTTGGTCCTCTCGATGGGGCGTATAGATCGGACTCGACATTTAACTCATGTAGTTTTTTTATCGTTTATTAATAGCTTCCACAGTTCACTCAAATTCTATTACATTGACCATTTATCAGTATATCTAGTATTTAGTTTCAACATGTTATAAATTGGTCACTACATTCAGTTATCTCACTATTCAGTATATCATGTTCAGATTATATCATTGCTTTATTGCGTTGTTCAATTATATATTATTTCAGCTTTACTCTATGCTACATGCTCAGTGCTTTTCAAGTACTGACACATATGTGCGCTACATTTTCTCGTGACGAGGTTCAGGTTTTCGGAATCAAGATCACGCTTAGATCGATTCCTGATCTCTAGTTTAGCAGAATCAGTGGTGAGCCCTCGTTCTCCGAGGATAATAGTCATGAGTTTCTTTTCAGTATTTTTTGTCCTTTAGTTTAAATTTTGCTAGACTTAGTTGGGGCCAGTCCTAACATTTCTAGTTAGTTAGAGGCTTTTTTCAGACATAGTTAGTTTCACCTTAGTATTGAGTTAATATATTCTCTTTATTAAGCTCATCAGTTTTCATACATCTCATTTATAGTATATGGGTATCATCCATCTTTTCATTTAATTATGATTTAGCTTCTACACCAATTTATTATCCTTATTATGCTCATGATTATGCCACCAGGGTTAGCTTGGGATCATTTGTGGGTCTTGATCCTATGTCCACATCTCAAGGGTAGATCGGGGCGTGACAAACTTAGTATTAGAGCACTAGGTTTAAGTGTCCTAGGATGTCTTCAAAGTCATACTAAGTGGAGTCCTTTTCATGGTTGTGAGGTGCACCACATCTAATGAGACGGAGGCTGCAAAGTGTTTTAGAAAAATATTCATTTTCTTGTTACTCTTATCGTGTGTAAGGTATGATCTAATTTATTCTAACTCCACGTTCTATGTTTCAGTGTGATCATGCCTTCTCGTAGAGCTTACGCTAGGAATACGAATGCAAGGAATGCAAACACAGCTCCTCCAATCCTAGATCAAAAAGTCTCCAATGCTGAATTCAGGAATGCCATTGAGATGTTGGCTTAGAGTGTCACGAACCAGAACAATCAGTGGGGTCAAGCTCATGTGAATGCTAATTGTGGATGAACATCATCTAGGCTCTGTGACTTTGTTAGGATGAATCATCCTGAGTTCTTAGGGATCGCAAACTAGTAAGGATCTCTAAAATTTCTTAGATGTGATAAAGAAGATATTTGAGGTGATGTAGGTCACTGGAAATGATCGGGTTGAGTTGGCATCATACTAGTTGAAAGATGTTGTTCATATCTAGTACACTTAGTGGAAGGAAAATAGGGGTACAAATGGAACTCCTATTACTTGGGATTGCTTTAGTAAGACCTTTAGGAATAGGTTTTTCCGAATAGAGTTGAGAGAAGCAAAAGCCTAGAATTCATGATTTTAAGGCAAGGTAACATGATGGTCTAAGAGTATGGGCTCAAGGTCAACCAACTCTCCTGGTATGCTCCTCACATAGTTGTGACTCCATGGTTCACATGAATAAGTTCTTGTATGGGGTGTTAGATTCGATGAAAACAGAATGCAGAAATGCTATGTTACTAGGAGACATGAACATCTCTAGGTTTATGGCTCATGATTAGCAGGTTGAGGGTGATAAACTTAGGGAACAAGCCAAGGTAAAAAAGGAAGGCTAGGACTGGGAACTATGACTATTCTCAACAAAAATAAGGTGGTGGAAATCGCTCACAGAGTCAGCAGATTTTCAGCGCCAGCCCTTCGATAGCTCGTATTGCATTCTCCAAGAATGGGTATGATCACAAGGTTAAGATACAAGTATCTAAGTCTAAGGGAAGTGTTTCAGGCACCAAGACTTACCCCACTTGCTTAAAGTGTGGTAAGAACCACCCAGGCGAGTGCCTCTCAGGAAAAGAACAATGATTTGGATGTTGTCAGTGTCACGAACCGAGAGCACACCCTAGAAGATATCGGATTCCCTCAAATCACAAACGGCGTACTTGACCTCTCGGAGGTCTTTTACAAGCCCTTTGACACATTCATTGGATACATGTATGAAAATTAGTGCGGAATTAAAAATTTTCACATGAAAAAATAATACATCAACATATCTCTTTAGAGAAAATCATAAGAAAGCCTAAGTGTCAAAGTCGCCATCTTAGACACACGATATCTTGGGACACGATCCATACATAAACAAAATAAAAGTATCTAAGTCTATTACAATGTCTTTAACAAAGAAAACTAAACATAGTAATGTCCTCGTATCTATTGAGGACATACCCTAACTTTACTTGAATGAACACTAATTCAAGCTTCACTTCAAGGGACTCCTATCAATTGCCACCTACACCTTTACAAATAGACAGAATATATGGAATCAGTACATTAGAATGCACTAAGAATGGTGACATGCAATTAAAACCATGCTAAAAGGACATTTGTATAAAACATTCTCTTTTTGAGTAAACCATCATAAGACAAGTATAAGAATCACTTACAAGTCAACATAAGCACATATAGTCACATTTCAATGATATAGCATCAAGATCACTTCAATACACATAAACATGAAACTCTCCTACCAAAGGTGATTCAAAGGCTCACTTGAGTGAGTTACGAAGCGACCGGCCATACAACCCCTTCACACGTTAAAGTTATCCTTTAGAATACCTAAGATAAGATTATTTCTATTACATCAATTTAACTCCATGCCTAGGATTAATCCAAGCTTCACCTAAGTAAGACATGAAGAGACCCCCCTTACACCCTCTCCGAACCTACCTAAGCAACCCTTAAAGCTACTCTAGATAAGTACCTTTTCATTAACATACTTTTAACTTAAGTCACTATGTTAATCAATCCATTTAGGATACATTCAACAATTAAGGACTTTCACATAATGGTCTTGGAAAAGACCTAAGGAACCTACATACTAACATCTTCAAATCCTAGTTGTACAATGTCTAGATAGCGTCCCATTCCGCTACCTAAACTCCATAGTACTCATAAAACACTAGCATCTATCCCACATTATAAGAATAGGCAATAAGTTACATAGACCATACTAGCTAGGCATGGAATCCGGAGTCAAACCCTACTCTAATAGAGGGTGTTCTACTTTCCAATGGTAGAACTAGGACACATCCCATATAGGCACATGGTTAAGGAATATCAAGGATTTCTTTGTACTCTAGTCTCATCTCGACTAGTGTCACTCCCTAAGTATACTCACTCGGTGCTAGCATTTATTCTGACAGAGTATTCAATAAAGGATCATATGAAGAGGTACGATATCTTAATCATAACCAAATCATAATACACCTTACCAAAGAGGGTCCACTAGGGCTTCCTTACAATGATTATTAAGATAGATCAATGACTTTCCTAAGGATTCTTTCATGTCGTTTCAGCCGACCAACCCCTAAGTCCATCATTCACACAAGAAGGATACCATTACAGCTTTCAACTTCAAGGATATCACAACCTCATTTCTAGAAGGTTCCACATAAATGTCCTTCTTAACTTTATTCAAGATCATGTCTCAATCATACATATTCATTCATGACAAGGGTGCTTTAGCCTACTAAGTCAAGAGTCATATCCATATTTCATGTATCAAGTAGAGGGATATAGATTTACCACAATAACACACGCACAAAGTTCATCTTATCACATATACAATATCATTTATATAGCACATAGGGTAAACTAACTATACGACAAGTCACCCTACACATTCCTATATAAACATCAACATAACTCATCATCAGGTTCATATAGTCTACTACGAATATTCACACTTCAACTTCAAGTATACACATATAAGGCATCACTATAGCGTATCATGATTAGATATAATCACTTATAAGAACACATACTCTCACTTCACATCTACACATATCCAAATTATAGCATGATAATATCACAATTCATAAATTAATGTCAATGAGGCCACATTGTTTCACAATTCATAAAGTAATGCAGACAAGGCCACATTCTTCACAATTATATCAGATAAGCACCTCCACCGTAAGTGGGCCATACAAATCATCACAATTCAAGAGCTATACTACACAATGTAGAGAAGGTTATGTCAACATACTGCCAATCCAATCTCAACAACTCCAATTCGTAACTAATTCAACCAACTCAATCCACAAAGGCTCTTACCAATATCCGTAGTCACCAATTAAAACCAATAATCACAATATCCAATGATCCAAGATAACACAATATGAATTCATCAATTTAATACAACCTACATACAATTCTAACAACCAAACTTTAGACACTGCCTCAAAACATCATTATAAACCATTTTAGGACTTTAAAACCTTATGACACATGTGGTAAACTTTAGTTTCACCTAACTCATTTTAGAAGTGTTACATGTTTGTCCACCTTAATACATACAAATTTAAAGATCCTTTTAAGAATAAATCTATGGGAAGTCTAGATTAAGGTGCAAAGGGACAAGGTTTTTCTCCTTAAGTCAAGGAATTTAAAGATCCTTTTAAGTATAAACCCCTGACAGGCCAGCTTAACGTACAAAGGGACAAATCTTGTCAAATTTAATGCATGAAAATATAAATATCCTTTTAAGGAACCGTGGAAAGTCTAGCTTAAGGTGCAAAGGGACAAGTTTGTCCACCTTAAGGCATAGAAATTTAAAGATTCTTTTAAGGATAAATTCGTGAAAAGTCTAGCTTAAGGTGTAAAGGGACAAGTTTGTCCACCTTAAGGCATAGAAATTCAAAGATCATTTTAAGGATAAATATGTGGAAAGTCTAGTTTAAGGGGAAAAGGTAAGGCATAGAAATTTAAAGATCCGTTGAAGGATAAATCTGCGACAGGGCTAGCTTAAGGTGCAAAGAAACAAACCTTCACCTTAAGGCATGAAATTCAAGGACATGCACATTTGAAGGATTTGGAGGCTTCTACTTACATACCTGAAGTCTTACTTTCACACTTAGAGGATTTGAATACTTCAACTTGTATACTAAGAGGATTTGGATACTTCAACGTGTATACTTAGAGGATTTGAATACTTTAACTTCTAAAGTCAAAGAATTAAAGACTTCCAGCATACTGTTAATAAATTCATATTTTATAAGTGTTTTCTCCCTCTTTTGACCCATCAATACTTCATACAAGTCTAAATTTTGATGAGAAAAAAGATAAAACAAATTACTAATCTCTTTGACTGTCATGTGATAGATCAAGTGGGAACATTTGATTTTTGACACTCATGCAACTGAACTTAGAATATGATTCTAAGAGGCAACGTACCTTATTGAAGAGGATGAAGTCACAACGTAGTTCTACGGGAATGTTTTTTTTTTGTTTATTTATTTAGTTGTTGTGTCGTACACAGTTTACACTCTTGTAGTCCGTGAGTGACGTGCAGTTTAGGCTTGTACCGTAAGTAGCATCATCTTACTTCAAAGGTAGTACCTCTTTAGTAATTTAGCGTTAATATGACGATCCTTAAGACATCGGCAACAACAAGCTTCTAGGCACCATTTAAATATGATTCTTGTACGACATGTGGTCCATCCCACTTTGAGGTAAATTATCCCATAAACTTATGCGAAATAATGATGGGTCTTCTTACCGCAAGAACTTTGTCTCCAACTTTGAAGCACCTCAATTGAAACTTCTTATTGAAAGCGAAAGATAGACGAGCTTGGTAATATTCAAGGTTTTGTTTGGATCGTAGACTCTTTTCATCAAGTGCTTCTAACTCAGCAAAACGCAGTCGAACATTTTCTTCTTCAGTGAGCCCTTCTTGAATAGCAAGTCTTAAGGGAGGTACTTGACGCTCGAGTGGTAGTACTACTTCAACTCAAAAGCAAGTCAATATGGTTTTGCTTAATTTGGTGTACAGTACGTTGTCCTATATGACCACAAAGCTTCTTCCATCCTTTCATGCCAATCTCGTTTGAACTTGGAGACAACTTTCTTGAGCAGGTTGCATAGAGTCTTACAGAATGCTTTAGCAAGACCATTAGTGGCAGCATGATATATAGAAGATTTATGCTTCCTGAAGACAATGAGATCATTAATTTTGTTCATTAACTTGTTATCAAATGGCTTTAAATTATCTGTTATTACATAGGGAGGGATGCCAAAGCAACATATGATATTTACTCGGATAAAATTTGCAACATTCTCGTTCTTCACTTCTTTAAAATTGATAGCTTCAGTCCATTTTGAGAAGAAATCTGTCGCACCCAAGATGTACATATGTCTACCAGAAGACATTAGTAGTGGTCCCGCAACATCCAATTCCCATGCGTCGAATGGCCAAAATGCGATAGTTGGGTGCAATACTTTGGGCGGATGATGTATGAAATTTGCATGAAATTGACAAGTATTTCACCTCTGAGAATAGGCTAAGCAATCTTTCACCATGGTTGGCCAATAATATCCCATTCTCTTTACGTGAAAGTAGAGTTTTGGTGCGGATTTATGTGATCTACACACTCCTAATTGGGCTTCTTGTAAATCTTGAATTGTTTCTTCCTCTCCAGACATCGTAATAGTACACCCTCAAATAATCTTCTTTTAATGTGTCCTTATATAAAAGGAAACGAGGCACACAACAACAAATGTAAGTCTTTCTTTTTGGATTTTCTGGGAGTTTCCCATAACAGATGTAGTCAATAATGGTTTGACTCCAATCTTCCTTTGCGCCTTCAGAAATGGCAACGAGATGCTCAAACTCATTTTTTATATATTCTTTCTCATTTGGCAGTGGTACTATCCATCTTTGATAAATAGTAACATACGTTTGATCAGGAATGGTTTAGCGTTGAAGCAAGGGCAGCCAATGCATCGCTTCTCTTGTTTTTTATTCTACACACATGTTGAAGGTTACGTCTCCAAGCCATCCAACTAACTTTTGAGCATAATCATCATTATGACGCAATTAAGGTTTAGTTACCTCATAAATTTTTGAGTGCTTGTAGATCACCAACTTAGAGTCGCCAAAGACTTGTAAGTGTAGTTACTTCATGTTGATGGCCATCTCAAGTTCATGTATCAATTCCTTGTATTCAACGACATTATTGGAGCAACATTGCTTAAAAGTAAAGGAGAATGGTAGAATCTCTTATGGCGAAGTGATGAAAACAACGCCAACACCAACTCCACCACGATGTGTAGCCTATCAAAGTACATTTTACAAGGAGGTACAATTTCAATAGACATCGCGTATTCAGTAGGAATCTTATCAGCTAAATCCCAATCATTGAGTATCGGATGGTTTTCCAAGAAATCTGCTGATGTTTGTCCCTTTCACAGCTTTCTGAGAGATGTACACAATCTCAAACTATTGGAATTGGAGGTACCATCTGGCTAGTCTGTCATTAAGGACAGGTTTTGACATAACAAACTTTATGGGATTTGCTCTAGAAATAAGACGGACAACATGAGTTTAAAAATAATGCTTCATCTTTTGAATAGAGAAAACAATTGCCAAGCAAAAATTTTCAATTGGCGAATAGTTCAATTCATTTGTCGTCATCGTCCTACTTAATTAATAAAAAGGGTTTATTTTTCGTCACTATTATCTTGTGCTAACAGGGATCCTATGGACCTTTCTTGTGCTGTGATATAGAGAATCAAAGGATTTCTAGGTATAGAGGCAAAAAAAAGAGGTTTTGCTAGATACAATTTGATATATTTAAAAGCATCGCTACATGTTTTGTCCCAATTAAAAGGAGCACCTTTCTTCATGAGATGTCTGAATGGTTTTCACCTTCCTGCTAGATTTAAGATGAACCTCCTCAAATAGGCTAGCTTTCCTAGGAGACTTTTTAACTCATGAATATTTTGAGGCTCAAACATATTCGATATTGCATCAACTTTGGCTTTATCAATTTCATTTCTTTGATATCTCAAAATAAAGCAAAGGAACTTGCTAGAAGTAACTCCGAAGGCATATTTCAATGGATTCATCCTAAGTTGGTATCTTTGAAGCAAATCAAACTCCATTCTTAAGTCTTTCAAATGATCACCCCTCTTTCTCGACTTTACCACCAGGTCATCAACATAACATTCAACATTTTTATGGAGAAAGTCATCAAAGATAATTTTCATAGCCCTTCGATATCTGGCACCAGTATTTTTTAAACGAAATGACATCATTTTGTAGAAATAAATACCCTTACTTGTGTGAAATGCAATGATTACTTCATACTTAGGTGCCACGCGGATTTGCTTATAGCTAGAAAAAACATCCATGAAAGACATCATCTCATAGCAGTGGTGGCATCAATCATCAATTTTGGAATAGGATGAGGAAACTCATCTTTAGGGCATGCATTATTGAGATCTCTACAGTCAACACAAACTCGAATTTGATCATTCTTTTATCTCACAGGAACAATACTTGAAATCCATGTAGGATATTTGACCTCACGAATAAATCCTACCTCAATGAGTTTGTTAACTTCAATTTCTATCAACGGAGCCAAGTCTAGCCTAAAATGTCTCTGAGCATGCTTAACAGGACGAGAACCATTTTTGACTGCCAATTGACGGACCGCTACTTTAGATTTTAATTCAGAAATTTCTCTATAACTCAAAGCGAAGACATCCCTAAATTCTTTGAGTATAATCATATAAGATATTCCTTATCAACTTCTCGAAATGCACTCAAGTAAGTTGGCCTTGGGTCTTCATCAGTGTCAAGGGTAACTTCCTTCAAAAGATCTATTGTGGTCTTTATTCCTTCTTAAAGTTTTGGCGGACCATCTCCATTATTTTCCACTTCCAAAGGATCATTTTCATTGAGAGATATATGAAAAAGCGGTAAATATGTTCTAACTCTTCCTCAATATTCATTTAAAGCAAATGATCATACTCATTTTCTATTATAACATGATTTGAGAAACCTACAGTTTCTTCATCTTCCTCACGCTCCTTGGTGTGAATCATAGTGTGAGCCTTTGCCTTGAGTTCCTCTTTTCATGAAACCACAAGTTTCACTTGTCGCTTCATTATAGAAGTAATCAAACTTTTGAAATCTTTTCGAATCAAATTTGATGTGGGTCATAACTTTGAAATAACTTCACAGATTTTTGTTATTCTTCTTCAATAGACGTAACCTCTCAAATACCGAAGTTCTTGAAGTCACTTCCCCAAGTCGATCAAAGACGGAAGGCTTTTTATTCAAAGTATTGACCTCATCTTCAAAAGATATATGGTAATTTATGTCCCTTCTTATGATAACACAAATGGACAGCGGTTGGCTATAACCTACGCCTTCACGTGCTTGCCTAGTTGCATCTTCTAATGGAAGTTTCCCTAACATTGATGGATCATTAGGGTTGTATCCGTCCTTCACGAATAATTTTCAAGCATTAGTATCGAAACCTTCCCTTGTGCCTTTTCTAGGGAGCGCCACATCTCACACTTGATTTTGAACGATTGACCTTTCTGGCAGCTTTGAAGAAAAGTTTATCATGTCAATCCATCTTACAGGAATAGTAATCCCTCTCACAGAATTTTCTCGAAGGTTATATGATTTACCTTTTTCTTTCTTTACTTTGGGAACATGAAAAAGTCTAGAAGTCAGCTTCTTCTTTAAAGACATGACCTTCCCTTCAGTAAGAATAGGACAAAGTTCTTTAGCGTCAACTTTTACTTTTCTGACAGCCACATCGATTCTTTTGCTTATAATGACATGGTTTCTTCGACATTATTAGATATTACCCCTTTAAAAAATAACTATTCAAATAGAATTTCGCATCGGCAAAGTGTGCCTCAACTTCAGTGAAAGTATTATCATATGCAACTATCTTCCTTTCAATCCCATCTTCAAGATACTTCAAACACTTATAGTACAAAGAAGAGACAATTCTTTTCTGATGTACCCAAGGACTTCCAAGTAATATACTGTATGAAGTCTTTTCATGGATCACATGCATCCATGTTCATGATCGCAAATATTCCATGTGGATCTCTAATTAAATGGATCATATGGACCTTTGTCCCCCTTGATTGAATATTTGAGTCAACAAACGACTTTCACTATGTTCTTTAGTTGGGATGCCGAGTTCCTTCAATGCATGGATAGTCAGAACGTTGACTAGAGATCCTTAATATATCAAGATTTTATTTATATTCTTCTCTAGCACGTGATCCACCATATACAACGGATGATTATGTAGTGTTTCACCAAATCGTAGATCATCATTGTCACATCCGGGGTGCAGCCCCTAGAAGTAACCGGCGTCGCCTCAAAGAGGACTAAGACTAACATCTTATCCTTCATCATAACATTTCTTAGGTTAAAATGCGGAAAAATTAAAAATTTTCATCTACATCTACATCATGAGGTTTACATAGACCTCTCGCTTACACATAACATATACATAGGGAGTTTACTTAGACTACTCTCATAGGAAGCTTACTTAGTCTTCTATTTTTATGTCACATATATATAACATACAGAATATAGTTTAATAGGGATATCTCATGTTAAACCATCTAAACGGAATAGAACCAATATGGGCATAGCCCTTACACAAATGCATAAATGCCACTTAGGGCTTACAACAATGTCTTGAACAATAAGAGTGAAACAAATATCATTAGACATTAGCAAGTCACATAGGTAGAATAGGAGAAAAGGCATCATCCTTGGATCTTGAGAACATACTCACACTTGGAGAAAAGATTCAAGCATTCCTTGCAAATTGGTCACGAACCCTTCAACGATCGGAAATTAAAATGATTGGGAAAAAGGGAGAAATAGGGATTAGTACACCACTTGTACTAAGTATGAGTATATGTACATAAAACATTTGAATACATGCATGAAAGGGACCGTTTCTTTAGAAAACATGCTAAGTAATTTAGAAAGCCTTAATGCACATACAAGAGAGCATATACAACATAAGGATCACAATAACATAAGGCATGTTCATAACCAAAGGTAACATCAACATAAAGCCATATCAACATTTCCTTATCAATAGTTTATATCAACATAACATACAAAAAACTTACCAACAATCCCATTCCAAGACTACAAGTGCACTGCTCATGGGAAGCCCCATAACCCCACATATTCAAGTAAACATGACAGGAGATCATAAGTAATGCTCTGCTTCATACCACATACTCTTATACAATCATCACCACATAGAGCAATTTAGGTCAATAGCGTATTCAATAATATAGTCCACATTATATAAGAGTATCATAATATAAAACAAACATTTCATAATACATAAGACCATCTCCTAGGACTCCTTTTTGAGTTAATTTGTGCAATGTCTAGGTAGAGTCTCATACCCTTACCTATCCTAAGTATACCCCTCACGTCATCCTAATCAATGTTCATCTTCATTTAGTCATTTATTTTACTTTCGAGAACATCTTGCCTTAACTGACATAGACCACTTGAGCTAATGTGGAATTCGGTGTCATGAAACCCTACACCAAAAGAAGAGGGACTACTTGCCAAGGTAGTACCAAACATGAACATAGTGTTTAAGTGGATCCACTAGCTAGTATTCCTATGAGGGCAACATAGTTCAAGAACTAGGAGATGTATTAGGGACTCTCTTTATTCAGCATGCATTAGAGTCTCCAATATCATGAGTACAATAGTGAACCTACCTTTCCTACTTGGGAAGGGACACTCCTCACTACTAGTTCACTTGGTGTTAAGCTAGAGTCTCTTTTGAAAAGTCTTTAAGCCTTTACTAATCATCATGGCTTAATGTAGGTCATAGAGGACTAGCCCTTGTATATCATCGTCATTAGACTTTATTAATCATCATGGCTTAATGTAGGTCATAGAGGACTACCCCTTGTATATCATCATTATTAGCTCATTAGGAATTGCATGAAAATATTCTTTCACGGCAACCCTTCATTTGTGAGATTAACAATATCATAATCATATAATAATAAGGCACATAAGTGATTCAAAATCAACCTTATATCATCGTACCTTAATCATAATCTCACAATTCACATAGTTAATACATTTCAATTACATTCATCATTCCATCTCCTAGGAAATCTAATCACATGAAATACTTCAATTAACCATCATCATCAAGTACAAGAAATAACAATTGAAGTAAAGAATTCAAGATCACAATGTCTTGCCAATTCACCTTCATAAGACTCCTTCAATGTTCTTACGATCAACCAACCATATTAATCCATCATCAGGCGTAATAACATCATACAATAGTAGTTTATACAAGAACTAGGTCAATTGTATCATCACTATCTCAAATAACTTCAATTCATAACCTAGGGTTAGGCGGAAAAGGGTTAATCATGAATTCATCAAGAAATAGATATCATCCCGACAATACATTATCCTAGATTGTTCATGAATGAATTAGACCAGATAAAACAAGTCTAACAATCAATACATTCATCAATTTACATCAATTCATAAGCAAGATCTAAGATTAGGGAAAAATTGAGAAAGGGAGATAATCCACACGAAATTTCCTTGATGGACATCAATCACTCAACAATCTATACTTAATTATCCATGGGTAATCACAATTTGACATAATCCATCATCAATTTAAAGTTTAAGAGAGAACTCATTTGTAGAAGAAAACCTTAAGAATTAGATGATTTAGAAAAATCAACTTTGAAAGGACTTCTGGAGGAAAGGAATCGCAAGACTGAATAACCCATACCTTAATGAATCTTAATCCACGAAATTCAAGTGAAATCCTAGAGAAATCGGTCTCCTTCTTCACGCTCTCTTCTTCCTTCAATGGAGGTTGAATAGAGAGAGAAACTAGAGAGAGGTGAGAGCTTTTGGTTTTGATTTTGGGGATTTGATTTGACTGAGTAAATTTAAGGGAAACTGATTTAAAATCAATATATTCCCCCCATGAAATACCGAAAAGACACCTCACTTAATTTGACCCTTTAATGAAGTCAAAGTTGAATTTCAAATTTCCGATTTTCATCAGGAAACAAGCCCGCAACTCAGGTCTGCTCCCGCAAGAATTTATAAATTAATTTTCGACACAGAAGAAGTCCGCAACGTGCCTGCGATGCAGACTTTATTTTTGGCCGAAGATGCACCAAGTCCGCGACACGGACCACTTCATCCATGTGCATTTTGGTTGCTGCTTTGGCAGCTTGCTTGACCAAGTTTTGGGTCCCTTCATGGACCTCTAGGGCTACACTTGGGGGTTCGTACCTGGAAGTTTTCACTCTCTATACATAGTTTTACCTATTTAAAATTATTTAACAACTTTTAAACTTCATATGAAACCTCCAAACCTTCACGAAACCTAAGGGCGTTCTACTTGTTCAATTACACTAGCTTACGAACGTCATAGAGATTTCTTGACGCCTTGACTATAAAACTTCTTTAATGGTTTATAAACATTATTTTAGTGTTATAAACAGTGTTTTAAGTTTTAGTTTATCATGTGAGGCTCTACCTTAGGTCATGGACTTTCAGAGTGTTACAATTATATGTAAATGTGATTTTTGTATCACATACATGTATTTCATGGGAAAAAGGTTCAATAGGTACATGTGGTTCTTGGGAAGAAGGTTCAATAGCCTCTTCAGAAGGTGGAGAAGAAATCATTGAAGAGATTTCTATTGTTTCTTTTTATCGTCACTAGGAGACACTTTTGATGAGGGTTCACTCATTATTCCTTCTTTATCAGTAGGATGAACCTTCATTTTTTCTGCTTTATCAGCAATTAAACATGATGCCTCGACATTGTCTTGAATAAAGACTTTATGTTCAAAGAACTTGGTAAGAATTCCTCTAGAGTCACATGACGTCAATTTTTTTTGGTAGTGATGTACTTCTACCTTTGCCCTTTTTGGGCGCTTGATTGAGTTCTGCATCTTCATTTTCTTCACCGTTTTCCCTCAAATCGGTTGTATGCATGATTTTTTTCGTAAGATTAACATGTTTTGTCTTCGCCTTGTTACAAAAATAAAGCCTTCATCTCTATCTATATCAACAACCTTCTTCGATGACCCTTCTTCATGATTTTCTGAGACATATATTTGGACCGGATCGAGTGAGCCGAATGTGATGAGATTTGGTTCAAACTATCCTTCTCATTGTCATGACCGGAGAGTACCACCTAGACATAACCGGCACCAACTTACCCAGCCCTTGCGCCACTGCCCTCGCAACATATGGCCTTCATGGCGGGAAAGGATCCAGAGTTACCAAATTTTTGTTTTCCTAATAAATGATAGCCCAGGTCGTTACAATAGATACAAATTTACCTCTCGTTCATCCCCAAAAGACTAGTGCACATGATATCAAACGCCCCATTTCCATTTACTTCTAAACTAAAGAATCGGTCCACTACAGAATCACGATAGATGATGACTTTTTAATTAATTGACACACGAAAAGGTATTATACCCAAAGACTAAAAGAAACTTTTAGGAACCACATTAATAAACAAATGTGTTTAAATAACACAGTCTGGCCCGCCAGGGCGGCAGCCCTCACGCTGAAGCAGCGCAACTGTGGCGAGAAACTACCGCTAATCCGGGAGATCGGAAATAGTTAAAAGGGAAAAATTCTTCCTATTTCTCCCTAACTCTTAAAAATCTCTCAAAATCCTCTCGGTCACTCTTTCTTCAATTGTAAAATCCAGGTAATACTCATGCTATTTACTCTCTTTACTTCATTAAATTCCTAATTATGAATGTATGATTATAATTGATTGATTTGGAATGGTTTATGGGTATTTATTTGAAAATAAAGTTAAATTACTAATTTGATAGAGAAATATTGCACAAGTTCTTCCTTTACGTCCCCAATGTCACGACAAAGTTCTGGGTGTAAGGATTCGTATAATTTTGATCGATCTACACTTAAATGGTTGGAGATATAGAGAATTCTCTTTGTTTAAAACTCAAATTCTGGGGTATTTAGGAGTTATTTTCCAAAAATAATTGCTTATTTATGTCTAGGGTAGATTATATATTTTAGTCTGCTGAAATTCTTTTGAAAACAGAGGTTTTAGGATTAAGTGGCACCATTTTCGCGCCTAGTCTTCATAAAAGATGAAGACTGCTCCAGCAACCTTAATCCCGCAATAGAGGCCTCTATTATTTCGTTGTGGCGGGACTTGGGCCGGTGTGTCAGACAGAGGGAACCAGTGGTCTGCATCCCTTACTTAGAAATTTCTCTCTTCTTATGTTACCTTGGATTAATCCCCTGGTGTTCTAACTTATATATAACTTATCGCAGGCTCTCTAAATGGCAGTCCCAAATTAACAAAAATTACCTTGCAATCGGTTTCTCGATGTTGCAAATCTAGAGCATTTTTATGATCACCAGTACACTATATTCTGCTCCAAGCGGGATTTCCATTTACTAAATCTAGATGATAAGACTCCTGCCTTCCATGGGACGATCCTCACCCTGCCATCCATATCCAGGGAGTTGACATCCCCCTAAATGCCACAGTCATTAGTGACGCATTAGATGCACCCGAGGTCTCGAATGTGGAGTATGAGGCCAAGTTGAGAGAGATGGATCTGCCCTGGTTGAGGGACACCCTGATCGAGCCTGCACACCGGGACTAGGTTTACTCGGTTGTTGCATAGAGCGTCACAGGTACATATTATTAGAATCCCGTGAGAGGATGCAACATCGATATGACTAAATTTTATTTAACAAATAAACTGTTTGAGGAATGAAGGAATTTTTTAAAAAAGGGTAAAAGGGTTTAAAAGGGAGTCGCCACCTAATTTTGGGAAAACTAGGAAATAAATTGATCAATTAACATAAAAGAAATGTCTACGAGACTAATTGATTCTAGGTAACGGTTCAAGTTATTTCGAAAGAAAGTTGTTAGGCATTCTTCGATATCCATAATTGTGGGGACTGAATTCATTTTTTCAAATTGAGGAGGAGATAACAAATATGCACAAGTATAATAAACATGCAATATACACAAGTAATAAAATAAATCAAGGCGAAATGATCTAATGAACCCCTGCACCTGTGTATTCGTATTGTGGACCCTTACTTTACCAGCTAAAACCTTAAACGTAATCAAAAGATGTTTTTTGAACACCTCCTACCATGTGTGTAGTCCACTCTTCGTCAAATCGATGACCTGTCAAATCCAAGTCATGTAAATTAATAACACGTCATAATTATATTTATTAACTATTTTAAAAATTACTAATTAAAATATTAAATAAAAGATCAATAATTCTTTAAAACATATTCTTGTTTCTCTCACCTTCCTCACACGTCCATCCCACCTTTCCCAACTAACGACCGCCGTCACCACCGTTCTCACAAACACCATCACCTCTACCTCTTAGTTTATGTTTCTTCCATTAAAACTTTTTTTCATACGGAAAAAGAAGGTTATAATTGGAAGTCTTGAAAAGAAAATCTTGAGTCTTAAATTATATCTAAATTAATCTTTCTTTGTTTTATTTTCTTTTCAATTCCTTCCTTTGTAAGCCTTTTGTATTTGAAAATTTTGTTCTTTATTAGTGATATTTGATGAAACTAGAATGAAAAATAAAATAAGGTGGATCTACTAATAGAATGTGGTGGATATGGGGTTGGGGCAGATATGGAGGTGGGTGTTGGAAGATGAGGGGGATTAGGGTGACGCGTGGGCTGGAAAGGAAGGCTGGGGAAGGGATGGTAGTTGTGGTGGGGATGATTGAAGAAGGTGAAGTGAGGAGAAGAAGATGATTTTTCTAAAAAAGATTATTATTTACATTTTTTTAAATTTAAATATGTTATTCACTTGCCTCTACATGTGTGGTTAAACTCTCTTGCCAACTCATCCATCTTAATGTCACATAGGCATGATCAATAGTCTGAGGGGTTTGATATATTCTTTTTAATGAGTTTAAGGGTTCAGTTGATAAAGGATTAAATTGAAGAGCTCATAATATAAACTCATACAAGTATAGGGGTCCATCAAACCATTTCGCCATAAAACAATAATGTGATTCAAACTTAATTCGAATAGTTTCAACAAGAAGCAACTCTTGATAACTTTAAAGACACTCAGTAAAATGTTAGAAGGGAATAAATATGAATAAAAATGAGTAAGTCAAATACTAACTTAAATATAAAAATCCGTCTTATTAAATGGAAATCCTTGAAAATCGATAATAATTTCTTCATTGACCAAGGTTAACTTGTTCAAATTAGTGCAATATCATGATGAAATCTACAACAAAAATAACACGAAAAAATTTATTAAGCAAAACAATTCATTAGAAACAAATAAGAAAATATATATAAGCCCACTAGTAACATTTTAATTAAAAGAAAGAAATAAACAACAATTAAGAATGACTAAAATAAGGACTTCAATAACAGAAAGCAAATAATAAATAAATGGAATAAAGGAAAAATCAACTCAAAATATGAAAGTGACTAAAAGTTCAATAAATATACCGGGTCAATAATTAATAACAACAATATCATGAAGTAAAAAACAAATGGCAACAATTAAATAAATAAAGCATAACAATAATAAAATATTGTCAAAAATACATAAATATATTCCTTAATTTGTTGGGTTTTTCCCTCAGGTACCTCAACTATGCTATTTTTCTATTGATTTATTGAACCACCCATATTTTCTTCCTTTTAAACACTATTATGGTTGATGTGGAACCAGATTCTGAGAGGGGTATGGATAGAGGATAAATATGTTGTTCCAGAACTCATTAGTCTTATTGATAGGGAAAATGTTCGAGAATATTTGTGTTTTACTTCAAGTCATTTAAACATATTAAAAACAAATTATACCAACACACAATTTGTTTTCATTCCTTCAATCAAAATTATTATAATACGAATACAATTAAAGGAACTTACAATAGAAAAGTCTATCAAAATCAGTCAACCATGTTTAAAAGGAACAAATTATGGGTGGTACAATGATTCAACGGGAAAATGACATAGTTGAGGTACCTGAGAGGAAAATCCAACAAGTGTAGGGATCTGTTTATAAGTTCAGTCATAAAATAAATACCACAATATCCTAGGAATGTGAAATAACATATAATTTGTGAATCAACATCCAGAACAGATCAACACAGTGCAAGAACTCTTCATTGTTTGGTTAGAGAAAATTAAACTTTAGAAAAGAATAAGAAAAGTTAAGGTTAACGAAGTTATATATTTTTCGGTCAGATCTGGTTGTAATCAGTGACCATGAAACCAGTAGGGATACGGTGGTTGTTCATCGGCTTGAAAGGGGTTTTGTTTGATGTTGTGGGTATGATGGTGAGTTGTGTTTCTAGAGTTTGTTTTTGGTGGGCTTCTTGTTGGAAAAGGTATTGTTCCATGGTAGAATAAAATTGAGGTGGGTTGGTTTCTCCGGTGGGTTTGGGGGTCGGAAAAATAGAGATAAATGGGGGTTGTTTGGGTCACTTTTGGAGAGCTTGGAGGTTGTTTTGTTGCGGGTCTGGTGGAGGAAAAATGGTGATTTAATGGTGGGGTTTTGGGTCTTTGTGGTGGTGTTTTTGTTGAAGTAATAGGCGTGGGCAGAGAAGATGGTTGTTCTCCGAGAGTGAGCTGGTGGAGCTTGAAAAACAGGGGATCTGGATGGTGCTTAGTCGGGAATGAGTAAGGTTTAGGCTGTTGTTGTTCGCTGGTGCAATTTGATTCGCCGGAGATGGATTCTCCGGCGTTGAACAGTGACACTGGAAAAACATTTGACAGTGGGATTGGGGGTGGTTTTCTCCGGAAAAACGGAAAAGAAACAAAAGAGAAAAAGGGGTTTTGGGTGGTGGGGAATCGCCGGATTCCAGCGGAACTCCGATTACTTGCTGGAAAAATAATGAATACTGAAATCTGAAAATTATCCATAAAATTTTATTCATCCATTTAACGTAATAAGCAAAATATTCTTTATATAGGAAATTGAAAACTACCAAATAAAATAGCACTATCTTAAAATCGTGGGTCAAAATCACCAATTAATTAAATATTTGTTTATGAAATATTATCTCTCAGAAAGAATTTCTGAATTGTGCAAAATATCAAAATAAATATTAACAAATGTAACAGAGAAATAAATATGAAAAATGTAATGAATGTAACTAATGACATGTAAAAATGCAATTTCATGGAAGTAAAGATTTTGTAAAAAATTAACAAATATTATACATATTAAATCGTTCATGAAAAAATAATATAAATATAATTAATCGATAAAAATTCTAATACTTTTAGGATAAGGATAATTATCAAAAATTGAATTAAAATGACAATACTATGTGATGTGTCAAACCACTCACACCGAAATAATACTATTTTCTTCCTAGGCCAACCTAAATACCTCACTTCAATAAACTCATGAATGACACCATAAAATTCAATACTTTGGCTAGTACCATCAACATCACCTTGTATATTGTAACGACCTGTTTAGTCGTTTTGAGCAGCAGATTTTATTTCTGGAAAAACTGTGTGAGTCGACGGAACCCACGACGGACCGTCAAGGGCACGACGGACCGTCGTGGGGGTCTCGTTCCAAAATACTTTGATTTCTGAAATTTGGGTACTGAAATCGACTCTCTGAACTT
>NC_028643.1:33316369-33320770 GCF_001406875.1 Solanum pennellii
TTTAGTTTCTTAGAATACTCTTAGTTTAGTAATTTGATCATAGATGTTCTTGTGGTGATGACTTCCAGATTTTGGGGAATAATAGATGTTGAATTTTAGAAGTTAT
Source organism: Solanum pennellii (assembly GCF_001406875.1). Taxonomy (NCBI): domain Eukaryota; kingdom Viridiplantae; phylum Streptophyta; class Magnoliopsida; order Solanales; family Solanaceae; genus Solanum; species Solanum pennellii. The sequence goes on from NC_028643.1 coordinate 33,316,476, forward strand.
TGAATTGGTTTCTATTAATGAGTTTAAGTCTTCCACATTACTTTCTGTTGATATTAAATTGAAATGTTAAGGTTTAGATTGGTTGGTTCGCCCACATAGGAGGGTATGTGTGGGTGCCAGTCGCGGCTTGGTTTTGGGTCGTGACATATATGGACACCACTATTATGTTTTTCCTTGTTCCCAGAAACTTCTTTAGTTTGAAACTTATACCCATTAACATAATACTTATTCATTATCAGTACTTGAGATTTCGGTCCATGTGCTACTTTTTTCACTAATTGCAAATGTTGGACACTTGATTATTCATCATAAATCTACGTAATTGTTATTTTAAGTAATATAATTTAGCATAACATGTATATATTATTGAGTACATAGTGATTGCACACTTACATAATTGTATAGCTATTTGGAAAATTCTATATCGATGTCTTCATTACCCCATGTGTTTACGAATAGGCTGATCATTTTATATTAAAGTATTTTGTTGGTTAATGAACACTTATTAATATGTAATTTGATAAAATATTTTTCGCACTTACTTGAGATATGTTTGAATATCTGACAATTAAGTAAATATGTGTCACATGAAATTGCATTTCCTTATCAGTGAAGTCTCGCTTTTCACGCTTTTTAGATCCTCGATCATTTTGATTAAAAATTGATATCATGAAAATGAAGGATCAATATTGCCTTCATCATTGCGATTGGGCTTTTTTCTCCTACATGACACATCATCACCAAATTAATATGAGAAAAAATCATCAGTTTCTCTCCCAATATGACCTTGAACAAATGATCCTTCGATTTTTTCCCTTCGCTTAATTGTTTGCTTAGATCTGTCAATTTTTCTACATGTAAATGTGGATATATATGTTAATAAATTAATTGGCGAATGAAATATATACAACTTAGTGAATATTTCAAATCGATACCTCTAAAATGGATACATCCATGTTGTTTGAATCGAACCTCCGAGTCGGGCCTCTAGTACAAGGTTAATTTGAAAAATGCTTCATAACATCAAAGAAACCACATGGAAGTATTTTATCCAATTTAGTAGTAATTAAAACAATATTTTCCTCCATCCGATCTAAACTACTCTCAAACAACTTTCTAGAACACAAGTCTTTTAAAAAAAGACTTACGTTTGTCATTGATTCCATATCCTTTCTGATAGATGGCTAAAAGCGATAGGAACTAAAGTTTTCATGAACACGTGACAACCATGACTTTTCATACCTAAATTCGAAGCATAGACATCCGACATCCTTAAATTTTTCACCCACTCACAAATTTCAGATTTCTCGTTCAACGTGATGAAAAGTTGGCTTTGGACTTAACTATTCTACCATTATCCTACAATATTCCTTTAAGTCCATTTTGGATTTTGAATTGTCTATTGTCTCAACCTTAAAATTCATGATTGTGTTAAACAAATTGCCAAAAATAATTTTTCTCAATGTGCGTACATAAAGATTATGTCGTAGCAGATTGTCCTTCCGATACTGCAACTCTCAAAATATTTGTTGTTCGATCCATTTATGTTCAAGACCATATTCAGAAAGTCTAGAAGGTGAAACCTCTGTAAATGCATTTTTATATGTCTAAATTCATGGTCCATTGTCTAGAACTGTCGATGACAATTAAATCATTTATTTTTTTTGTCATACTTTAAAGTGAATCCAATTACTATTTTCTATGCAATACAGACATGATAGCTTTCCAGCTGTCATCCAACCAGACAACATTCCATATGTAGGAAAATCATAAATAGTTCACATTAAATAAGTATGTATAATAAAATTTTGCTTAGTTGATATATCACAAGTCAGAACGCCTTCAAACCACAATTATTTGAGTTCATCTATCAATGATTGTAGATATACATCAATCAAACTTTTTGAATTACGAGAACCTGAAATAACACAACTTAAAAAGATGTACAGGTTGGTCATGTACATCTCATAGAATGAGACACAACTTAGAAAAATTATGGGGACCTGAAATAATATAACTTAGAAAAATTATACAGAGTAAGAAATACCGACCAACATGAATAAGGAGAACCTACATCAGAGAATGGCGTAAAGACATCTGAACATAACCCTGATCTAACATTTCTTAGTTTACTAGAAAAATCAGGATACACATTATCAAAATGTTTCCATGCTTTATTATAAAGTGGATGAGACAAGACTCTCGGCAGCCTTCTATATTTAGGATGTCATCTCATATGTGGGGCAGACCTCATCGATGCATACAACCTCTTTAACCTAGGAATGAGAGGTAGATAATGCATAGCTTGAATTGGGACAATCTTTCCTGCTGTAGTCCTCTTATAACGAGTATGTCCACAAAACATACAATTTTCTAATTACTATCAGTCTTGTAAAACAACATGCATCAATTAATACAATAATGAATTTTATCATACGTCAATCCTAACTTGGACACCAAGTGCTTTGTCTGATAGAAATTCTTTTGTGTGTTACACTCCGTATTAACTAGTTCACTCAAAAGATCAACCATTTCGTCAATATCTGCATTAGGAACATCTCAATCTTGTTGAATATTCATTAAACTAGCTGCAACTGACAAGACAAAATGCAAACTCCCTTCACATCGTGGACGACTAGACTCTAATTGATCATAGAAGCGTTTTGATTCATATCTAGGAGTTTCATCAAAATATTGTTCCAGTTCTTTCCTAACTTCAACCTCAAAAGCATCATTGATCATTTCATGAACTCTATCATACTCAACCCTAATTTGACCATATGGTTCAACCATATTATATACGTCCACAAGCATCGAATTATAAAACATATAATTATTTCACGACTTTTTTCATGATCAATCCATACAAAATATCTAGGCTTAAATCTATTACGATACAAATGAACTATTACTCTATTTGGTTCAAAAAAAATTAAAGCACTTACATACATTACAAGGATACCTAACCAAATGCATTATTCTTGAAAATTCAAGTGTCATTGTATATTCAATAAAATTTCTAACACCGGCAATAAACTCAGCTTTCAAACCAGCACCTGTTTCAAAATGCATATTTACATCCACAAACGATGATTCATCTACAAAAATATAAATATTCAATTAGTTTTGACTTAATTCCAACAACTAAATCCACCAACTAAACCACATTATTTATTTTAACTTATTTAACTAACTTAACAACTTTTTAACTAGTTTAGTTTAGACTTATTACAACAACTAAATCCACCAACTAAACTAACCTATTTATTTGAACTTATTTTCACAACTTAACAACTTAACAATTTTAATTAGTTTAATTTTGACTCAATACAACACCATCCACCAACTAAATCGCATTATTTATTTGAACTTATTTAGACAACTTGACAACTTAACAATTTTTACTAGTTAGTTTTAACTTAATTTCAACAACTAAATCAACCAACTAGATCACATTATTTATTTTAACAACTTAACTACTTTTTAACTTTAACTAGTTTAATATTGACTTAATCCCAACAACTAAATCAACGAACTAAATCACATTGCTTTAACTCATCTAAACTACTCAACAACTTTTAACTCTTACTAATTTATCTTTGACTTAATATCAATAACTAAATTCACTAACTAAACCACATTATTAAACTTATTCAAAGAACTTAAAAACTCATTTGCAAAATCCTTTTTTGACATGCTCTCTACATACCTCTCGTTACACTCACCATCATCGATGGCTCTCACACTTACTCTCTAGATATTTTGATGTCTTCCGCAAAAGCCAAACAAGGATCTTTATTTATAATTTTATCTTGTCTATGTCTTTACCAGTATGTCTACATCAATCTCCATGTCACCATTCTGGATTATTATGTGAGTTCATGATGACAAACAATTTACAATATCAGCATTTTGAAAATTACGGTGAATTTAAAAGCTATTTGAATTGATTTAAAAATTGATCAAAGTTACTTTTAATTTTTTTTCTTTTTTAGCTTTAGTGAATGTTTGACAAAGTGAAAAATAAATTTAAAATAACTATAAAAAAATTTAACTTAAAAAGTTTGTTATGTAAACTTTTATTTAAAACTATTTTTTTAGTGAAGCGAGGAGAATGCGAGATGGATGTGGTTGATGGTGCGAGGGGTCTAAATATGGGAGTCATATATCCAAGATATGTAATGAGAGGATGGAATAGGCAATAAGTTTAGACACCTAATTGTTGCGATTTAGAATAATAAGGTATGTAGGTTCAAAGTGTATATATATATATATATATATATATATATATATAT
>NC_028643.1:33321359-33339553 GCF_001406875.1 Solanum pennellii
TATATATATATATATATATATATATATATATATATATATATTCAAATGTGCCAAGCTGCTACTTACCCATCTGTATATACACACAATAAAATCAAAACTCCAACATTCAAATATATTCCCAAACTAATGCAGTCCTCCGTGAGATATTGGTACCTCAAAATCTATATTATAGATATCCTTTTATACTTTGGAAATACATGTATCACAATCTTATCCACCGCCAGACAACAAATCTATGGATAAGATTGTATCACGTCTCTATTTAGAGTGAAGCTCTTGCTTTTGAACAGCAGGGACATTAATATCCCAAAATTGTGACAAAGAATATCTATCCTTTTCCCCTTATTTTAATACTATATACTCACTTTAATAAGATATGTACGTACCATCCATGTTTTTTGATGAGTTTCTCCTCATCATAATCCTTGAAGTTTGTTGTTTCATCATTTCCCTATGTATATACATATAAGTGAGTAGAGAATATGTATGTATATATATATATATATATATAAGAATGACAATATGGATATACGCAGATGTAGAGTTTGCATACCTTGTGGTGATGAATTTGGGTTTGAGAAAACAATTGCCAAGCAAAAATTTTCAATTGGCGAAGAGTTCAGTTCATTTGGCGTCATCGTCCTACTTAATTAATAAAAAGGGTATTCTTTTCTGTCACTATTATCTTGTGCTAACAGGGATCCTATGGACCTTTCTTGTGCTGTGATATAGAGAATTAAAGGATTTCTAGGTATAGAGGCAAAAAAAATAGGAGGTTTTGCTAGATACAATTTGATATATTTAAAAGCATCGCTACATGTTTTGTCCCAATTAAAAGGAGCACCTTTCTTCATGAGATGTCTGAATGGTTTTCACCTTCCTGCTAGATTTATGATGAACCTCCTCAAATAGGCTAGCTTTCCTAGGAGACTTCTTAACTCATGAATATTTTGAGGCTCAAACATATTCGATATTGCATCAACTTTGGCTTTATCAATTTCATTTCTTTGATATCTCAAATAAAGCCAAGGAACTTGCTAGAAGTAACTCCGAAGGCATATTTCAAAGGATTCATCCTAAGTTTGTATCCTTGAAGCAAATCAAACTCCATTCTTAAGTCTTTCAAATGATCACCCCTCTTTCTCGACTTTACCACCAGGTCATCAACATAACATTCAATATTTTTATGGAGAAAGTCATCAAAGATATTTTTCACAGCCCTTCGATATCTGGCACCAGTATTTTTTAAACCAAATGACATCACTTTGTAGAAATAAATATCCTTAGTTGTGTGAAATGCAGTGATTACTTCATACTTAGGTGCCATGCGGATTTGCTTATAGCTAGAAAAAACAACCATGAAAGACATCATCTCATAGCAGTGGTGGCATCAATCATCAATTTTGGAATAGGAAGAGGAAACTCATCTTTAGGGCATGCATTATTGAGATCTCTACAGTCAACACAAACTCGAATTTGATCATTCCTTTATCTCACAGGAACTATACTTGAAATCCATGTAGGATATTTGACCTCACTAATAAATCCTACCTCAATGAGTTTGTTAACTTCATTTTCTATCAACGGAGCCAAGTCTAGCCTAAAATTTCTCTGAGCATGCTTAACAGGACGAGAACCATTTTTGACTGCCAATTGACGGACCGCTACTTTAGATTTTACTTCAGAAATTTCTTTATAACTCAAGGCGAAGACATCCCTAAATTCTTTGAGTATAATCATATAAGATATTCCTTATCAACTTCTCGAAATGCAATCAAGTAAGTTGGCCTTGGGTCTTCATCAGTGTCAAGGGTAACTTCCTTCAAAAGATCTATTGTGGTCTTTATTCCTTCTTAAAGTTTTGGCGGACCATCTCCATTATTTTCCTCTTCCAAAGGATCATTTTCATTGAGAGATATATGAAAAAGCGGTAAAATATGTTCTAACTCTTCCTCAATATTCATTTAAAGCAAATGATCATACTCATTTTGTATTATAACATGATTTGAGAAACCTACAGTTTCTTCATCTTCCTCACGCTCCTTGGTGTAAATCATAGTGTGAGCCTTTGCCTTGAGTTCCTCTTTTCACGAAACCACAAGTTTCACTTGTCGCTTCATTATAGAAGGAATCAAACTTTTGAAATCTTTTCGAATCAAATTTGATGTGGGTCATAACTTTGAAATAACTTCACAGATTTTTGTTATTCTTCTTCAATGGACCTAACCTGTCAAATACCGAAGTTCTTGAAGTCACTTCCCCAAGTCGATCAAAGACAGAAGGCTTTTTATTCAAAGTATTGACCTCATCTTCAAAAGATATTTGGTAATTTATGTCCCTTCTAATGATAACACAAATGGACAGCGGTTGGCTATAACCTACGGTTTCACGTGCTTGCCTAGTTGCATCTTCTAATGGAAGTTTCCCTAATATTGATGGATCATTAGGGTTGTATCCGGCCTTCACGAATAACTTGCAAGCATTAGTATCGAAACCTTCCCTTGTGCCTTTTCTAGGGAGCGCCACATCTCACACTTGATTTTGAACGATTGACCTTTCTGGCAGCTTTGAAGACAAGTTTATCATGTCAATCCATCTTACAGGAACAGTAATCCCTCTCACAGAATTTTCTTGAAGGTTATATGATTTACCTTTTTCTTTCTTTACTTTGGGAACATGACAAAATCTAGAAGTCAGCTTCTTCTTTGAAGACATGACCTTCCCTTCAGTAAGAATAGGATAAAGTTCTTTAGCGTCAACTTTTACTTTTCTGACAGCCACATTGATTCTTTTGCTTATAATGACATGGTTTCTTCGACATTATTAGATATTACCCCTTTTAAAAAATAACTTTTCAAATAGAATTTTGCATCAGAAAAGTGTGCATCAACTTCAGTGAAAGTATTATCATATGCAACTATCTTCCTTTCAATCCCATCTTCAAGATACTTCAAACACTTATAGTACAAAGAAGAGACAATTCTTTTCGGATTTACCCAAGGCCTGCCAAGTAATATATTGTATGAAGTCTTTTCATAGATCACATGCATTCATGCGCATGATCGCAAATCTTCCATGTGGGTCTCTAATTAAATGGATCATATGGACCTTTGTCCCCCTTGATTGAATATCTTAGTCAACAAACGACTTTCACTAAGTTCTTTAGTTGGGATGCCGAGTTCCTTCAATGCATGGATAGTCAGAATGTTGACTAAAGATCCTTAATATATCAAGATTTTATTTATATTCTTCTCTAGCACGTGATCCACCATATACAAAGGATGATTATGTAGTGTTTCACCAAGTCGTAGATCATCATTGTCACATCCGGGGTGCAGCCCCTATAAGTAACCGGCGTCGCCTCGGAGAGGACTAAGACTAGCATCTTAGCCTTCATCATAACATTTCATAGGTTAAAATGCGGAAAAATTAAAACTTTTCATCTACATCTACATCATGAGGTTTACATAGACCTCTCGCTTACACATAACATATACATAGGGAGTTTACTTAGACTACTCTCATAGGAAGCTTACTTAGTCTTCTACTTTTATGTAACATATATATAACATACAGAATATAGTTTAATAGGGATATCTCATATTAAACCATCTAAACGGAATAGAACCAATATGGGCATAGCCCTTACACAAATGCATAAATGCCACTTAGGGCTTACAACAATGTCTTGAACAATAAGAGTGAAACAAATATCATTAGACAATAGCAAGTCACATAGGTAGAATAGGAGAAAAGGCATCATCCTTGGATCTTGAGAACATACTCACACTTGGAGAAAAGATTCAAGCATTCCTTGCAAATTGGTCACGAACCCTTCAACGATCGGAAATTAAAATGATTGGGAAAAAGGGAGAAATAGGGGTTAGTACACCACTTGTACTAAGTATGAGTATATGTACATAAAACATTTGAATACATGCATGAAAGGGACCGTTTCTTTAGAAAACATGCTAAGTAATTTAGAAAGCCTTAATGCACATACAAAATAGCATATACAACATAAGGATCACAATAACATAAGGCATGTTCATAACCAAAGGTAACATCAACATAAAACCATATCAACATTTCCTTATCAATAGTTTATATCAACATAGCATACAAAAACCTTAACAACAATCCCATTCCAAGACTACAAGTGCAATGCTCATGGGAAGCCCCATAACCCCACATGTTCAAGTAAACATGACAGGAGATCATAAGTAATGCTCTGCTTCATACCACATATTCTCTTATGCAATCATCACCACATAGAGCAATTTAGGTCAATAGCATATTCAATAACTTAGTCCACATTATATAAGAGTATCATAATATAAAACCAACATTTCATAATACATAAGACCATCTCCTAGGACTCCTTTTTGAGTTAATTTGTGCAATGTCTAGGTAGAGTCTCATACCCTTACCTATCCTAAGTGTACCCCTCACGTCATCCTAATCAATGTTCATCATCATTTAGTCATTTATTTTACTTTCGAGAACATCTTGCCTTAACTGACATAGACCACTTGAGCTAATGTGGAATTCGGTGTCATAAAACCTACACCAAAAGAAGATGGACTACTTGCCAAGGTAGTACCAAACATGAACATAGTGTTTAAGTGGATCCACTAGCTAGTATTCCTATGAGGGCAACATAGTTCAAGAACTAGGAGATGTATTAGTGACTCTCTTTATTCAACATGCATTAGAGTCTCCAATATCATGAGTACAATAGTGAACCTACCTTCCCTACTTGGGAAGGGACACTCCTCACTACTAGTTCACTTGGTGCTAAGCTAGAGTCTCTTTTGAAAAGTCTTTAAGCCTTTACTAATCATCATGACTTAATGTAGGTCATAGAGGACTAGCCCTTGTATATCATCTTCATTAGACTTTATTAATCATCATGGCTTAATGTAGGTCATAGAGGACTACCCCTTGTATATCATCATTATTAGCTCATTAGGAATTGCATGAAAATATCCTTTCACGGAAACCCTTCATTTGTGAGATTAACAATATCATAATCATATAATAATAAGGCACATAAGTAATTCAAAATCAACCTTATATCATCATACCTTAATCATAATCTCACAATTCACATAGTTAATACATTTCAATTACATTCATCATTCCATCTCCTAGGAAATCTAATCACATGTAATACTTCAATTGACCATCATCATCAAGTACAAGAAATAACAATTGAAGTAAAGAATTCCAGTTCACAATGTCTTGCCAATTCACCTTCATAAGACTCCTTCAATGTTCTTACGATCAACCAACCATATTAATACATCATCAGGCATAATAACATCATACAATAGTAGTTTATACAAGAACTAGGTCAATTGTATCATCACTATCTCAAATAACTTCAATTCATCACCTAGGGTTAGAGGGGAAAAGGGTTAATCATGAATTCATCAAGAAATAGATATCATCCCAACAATATATTATCCTAGATTGTTCATGAATGAATTAGACTAGATAAAACAAGTGTAACAATCAATACATTCATCAATTTCCATCATTTCATAAGCAAGATCTAAGATTTGGGAAAATTTGAGAAAGGGAGATAATCCACACGAAATTTCCTTGATTGACATCAATCACTCAACAATCTATACTTAATTATCCATGGGTAATCACTATTTGACATAATCCATCATCAATTTAAAGTTTAAGACAGAACTCATTTGTAGAAGAAAGCCTTAAGAATTAGACGATTTAGAAAAATCAACTTTGAAAGGACTTCTGGAGGAAAGGAATCGCAAGACTGAATAACCCATACCTTAATGAATCTTAATCCACGAAATTCAAGTGAAATCCTAGAGAAATCGGTCTTTTTCTTCATGCTTTCTTCTTCCTTCAATGGAGGTTGAATAGAGAGAGAAACTAGAGAGAGGTGAGAGCTTTTGGGTTTTGATTTTGGGGATTTTATTTGACTGAGTAAATTTAAGGGAAAACTGATTTAAAATCAATATATGCCCCCCCCCCCCAATGAAATACCCGAAAGACACCTCACTTAATTTGACCCTTTAATGAAGTCAAACTTGAATTTCAAATTTCCGATTTTCATCGGGAACAAGCCCGCGACTCAGGTCTGCTCCCCCAAGAATTTATAAATTAATTTTTGACACAGAAGAAGTCCGCAACGTGCCTGCGATGCAGACTTTATTTTTGGCCGAAGATGCACCAAGTCCGCGACACGGACCACTTCATCCATGTGCATTTTGGTTGCTGCTTTGGCAGCTTGCTTGACCAAGTTTTGGGTCCCTTCATGGACCTCTAGGGCTACACTTGGGGGGTCGTACCTGGAAGTTTTCACTCTCTATTCATAGTTTTACCTATTTAAAATGATTTAACAAGTTTTCAACTTCATATGAAACCTCCAAACCTTCACGAAACCTAAGGGCGTTCTACTTGTTCAATTACACTAGCTTACGAACGTCATAGAGATTTCTTGACGCCTTGACTCTAAAACTTCTTTAATGGTTTATAAAAATTATTTTAGTCTTAGAAGGGAAAGTTGGGGGAAGAGTGCATTTCCATCGCGAAAGATTCAATCCAGCCACAGGGGGCTGCTCTCTCGCACTTCCCAATCTACGTTCAAGCACACCAATTCCAGCGGAATTTGAATTCTAAAGGGGTCGCAGGTGTTTTAAGGTTTAGTTTATCATGTGAGGCTCTACCTTAGGTCATGGAATTTCAGAGTGTTACAATTATATGTAAATGTGATTTTTGTATCACATACATGTACTTCATGGGAAGAAGGTTCAATAGGTACATGTGGTTCTTGGGAAGAAGGTTCAATAGCCTTTTCAGAAGGTGGAGAAGAAATCATTGAAGAGATTTCTATTGTTTCTTTTTATCATCACTAGGAGACACTTTTGGTGAGGGTTCACTCATTATTCCTTCTTTATCAGTAGGATGAACCTTCATTTTTTCTGCTTTATCAGCAATTAAACATGATGCCTCGACATTGTCTTGAAGAAAGACTTGATGTTCAAAGAACATGGTAAGAATTCCTCTAGAGTCACATGACATCAGTTTTTTTTTTGTAGTGATGTACTTCTACCTTTGCCCTTTTTGGGCGCTTGATTGACTTCTGCATCTTAATTTTCTTCACCTTTTTCCCTCAAATCGGTTGCATGCACGATTTTTTTTCGTAAGATTAACATGTTTCGTCTTCGCCTTGTTACAAAAATAAAGCCTTCATCACTATCTATAACAATAACCTTCTTAGATGACCCTTCTTCATGATTTTCTGAGACATATATTTGGACCGGATCGAGTGAGCCGAATGTGATAGAGATTTGGTTCAAACTATCCTTCTCATTGTCATGACCCGAGAGTACCCCCTAGACATAACCGGCGCCAACTTACCCAGCCCTTGCGCCACTCCCTAGCAACATATGGATTTCATGGCGGGAAAGGGTCCAGTAGTTACCAAATTTTTGTTTTCCTAATAAATGATAGCCAAGGTCGTTACAATAGATACAAATTTACCTCTCGTTCATCCCCAAAAGACTAGTGCACATGATATCAAACGCCCCATTTCCATTTACTTCTATATTAAAGAATCGGCCGACCACGGAACACGAATAAATGCTGACTTTTTAATTAATTGACACACGAAAAGGTATTATACCCAAAGACTAGAAGAAAATTTTAGGAAGCACATTAATAAACAAATGTGTTTAAATAACACTGTCTGGCCCGCCATGGCGGCAGCCCTCACGCTGAGGCAGCGCAACTGTGGCGAGAAACTACCGCTGATCCGGGAGATCGGAAATAGTTAAAAGGGAAAAATTCTTCCCATTTCTCCCTAACTCTTAAAAATCTCTCAAAATCCTCTCGGTCACTCTTGCTTCAAACGTAAAATCCAGGTAATACTCATGCTATTTACTCTCTTTACTTCATTAAATTCCTAATTATAAATGTATGATGATAATTGATTGATTTGGAATGGTTTATGGGTATTTATTTTAAAATAAAGTTAAATTACTAATTTGATAGAGAAATATTGCACAAGTTCTTCCTTTACGTCCCCAATGTCACGACAAAGTTCTGGGCGTAAGGATTCGTATAATTTTGATCGAATCTACACTTAAATGGTTGGGAGATATAGAGAATTCTCTTTGTTTAAAACTCAAATTCTGGGGTATTTAGGAGTTATTTTTCAAAATAATTGCTTATTTATGTCTAGGGTAGATTATATATTTTAGTCTGCTGAAATTCTTTTGAAAACAGAGGTTTTAGGATTAAGTGGCACCATTTTCGTGCCTAGTCTTCATAAAAGATGAAGACTGCTCCAGCAACCTTAATCCCGCAATAGAGGCCTCTATTATTTTGTTGTGGCGGGACTTGGGCCGGTGTGTCAGACAGAGGGAACCAGTGGTCTGCAGGCTCTCTAAATGGCAGTCCCAAATTAAGAAAAATTACCTTGCATTCGGTTTCTTGATGCTGCAAGTCTAGAGCATTTTTATGATCACCAGTACACTATATTCTGCTCCAAGCGGGATTTCCATTTACTAAATCTAGATGATAAGACTCCTGCCTTCCATGGGACGATCCTCACCCTGCCATCCGTATCCAGGGAGTTGAAACCCCTTAATGCCACAGTCATTAGTGATGCATTAGATGTGCCCGAGGTCTCGAATGTGGAGTATGAGTCCAAGTTGAGAGAGTTGAATCTTTCGTGGCTGAGGGACACCCTGATCGAGCCTGCACACCGGGACTAGGTTTACTCGGTTGTTGCATAGAGCGTCACAGGTACATATTATTAGAATCCCGTGAGAATATGCAACATTGATGTGACTAAATTTTAATTAACAAATAAACTGTTTAAGGAATGAAGGAATTTTTTAAAAAAGGGTAAAAGGGTTTAAAAGGGAGTCGCCACCTAATTTTGGAAAAACTAGGAAATAAATTGATCAATTAACATAAAAGAAATGTCTACGAGACTAATTGATTCTAGGTAGGGGTTCAAGTTATTTCGCAAGAAAGTTGTTAGGCATTCTTCGATATCCATAATTGTGGGTCCCAACTGAATTCATTTTTTCAAATTGAGGAGGAGATAACAAACACGCACAAGTATAATAAACATGCAATATACACAAGTAATAAAATAAATCAAGGCGAAATGATCTAATGAACCCCTGCACCTGTGTATTCTTATTGTGGACCCTTACTTTACCAGCTAAAACCTTAAACGTAATCAAAAGATGATTTTTGAACACCTCCTATCATGTGTGTAGTCCACTCTTCGTTAAATCGATGACCTGTCAAATCCAAGTCATGTAAATTAATAACACGTCATAATTATATTTAATAACTATTTTAAAAATTACTAATTAAAATATTAAATAAAAGATGAATAATTCTTTAAAACATATTCTTGTTTCTCTCACCTTCCTCCAACTTCCATCCCACCTTTCCCAACTAACGACCAGCGTCACCACCGTTCTCACAAACACCATCACCTCTACCTCTTAGTTTATGTTTCTTCCATTTAAACTTTTTTTCATACGGAAAAAGAAGGTTATTTGGAAGTCTTGAAAAGAAAATCTTGAGTCTTAAATTATATCTAAATTAATCTTTCTTTGTTTTATTTTCTTTTCAGTTAATTCCTTTGTAAGCCTTTTGTATTTGAAAATTTTGTTCTTTATTAGTGATATTTGATGAAACTAGAATGAAAAATAAAATAAGGTGGATCGACTAATAGAATGTGGTGGATATGGGGTTAGGGCAGATATGGAGGTGGGTGTTGGAAGATGAGGGGGATTAGGGTGACGTGTGGGCTGGAAGGAAGGCTGGGGAAGGGATGGTAGTTGTGGTGGGGATGATTGAAGAAGGTGAAGTGAGGAGAAGAAGATGATTTTTCTAAAAAAGATTATTATTTTACATTTTTTAAATTTAAATATGTTATTCACTTGCCTCTACATGTGTGGTTAAACTCTCTTGCCAACTCATCCATCTTAATGTCACATAGGCATGATCAATAGTCTGAGGGGTTTGATATATTCTTTTTAATGAGTTTAAGGGTTCAGTTGATAAAGGATTAAATTGAAGAGCTCATAATATAAACTCATACAAGTATAGGGGTCCATCAAACCATTTCGCCATAAAACAATAATGTGATTCAAACATAATTCGAATAGTTTCAACAAGAAGCAACTCTTGATAATTTTAAAGACACTCAGTAAAATGTTAGTAGGGAATAAATATGAATAAAAATGAGTAAGTCAAATACTAATTTAAATATAAAAATCCGTCTTATTAAATTGAAATCCTTGAAAATCGATAATAATTTCTTCATTGACCAAGGTTAACTTTTTCAAATTAATGCAATATCATGATGAAATCTACAACAAAAATAACACGAAAAAATTTATTAAGCAAAACAATTCATTAGAAACAATTAAGAAAATATATATAAGCCCACTAGTAACATTTTAATTAAAAGAAACAAATAAACAACAATTAAGAATGACTAAAATAAGGACTTCAATAACAGAAAGCAAATAATAAATAAATGGAATAAAGGAACAATCAACTCAAAATATGAAAGTGACTAAAAGTTCAATAAATATACCGGGTCAATAATTAATAACAACAATATCATAAAGTAAAAAACAAATGGCAACAATTAAATAAATAAAGCATAACAATAATAAAATAATGTCAAAAATACATAAATATATTCCTAAATTTGTTGGGTTTTTCCCTCAGGTACCTCAACTATGCTATTTTTCTATTGATTTATTGAACCACCCATATTTTGTTTCTTTTAAACACTATTGTGGTTGATGTGGAACAAGATTCTGAGAGGGGTATGGATAGAGGATAAATATGTTGTTTCAGAACTCATTAGTCTTATTGATAGGGAAAATGTTCGAGAATAATTGTGTTTTACTTCAAGTCATTTAAACATATTAAAAACAAATTATACTAACACACAATTTGTTTTCATTCCTTCAATCAAAATTATTACAATACGAATACAATTCAAGGAACTTACAATATAAAAGTCTATCAAAATCAGTCAACCATGTTTAAAAGGAACAAATTATGGGTGGTCCAATGATTCAACGGGAAAATGACATAGTTGAGGTACCTGAGAGGAAAATCCAACAAGTTTAGGGATCTGTTTATAAGTTCAGTCATAAAATAAATACCACAATATCCTAGGAATGTGAAATAACATATAATTTGTGAATCAACATCCAGAACAGATCAACACAGTGCAAGAACTCTTCATTGTTTGGTTAGAGAAAAATAAACTTTAGAAAAGAATAAGAAAAATGAAACTAACATGGCAGCCTTAACACTCATTTACATTAATAAACTTAACATCTCTAAACCTAAATAAAAATACAATGAAGATAAATAATTTAGAACCGTAACCATAAACCTATAAACTAATTAACAAACAATATTTTGAAGACGAAAATAAATAATAAACTATAGTTGCCTAAGAAACAAGCATAATGGTGACAATAAACAACAAAAATGAACAAATCAACAAAAGAATCACAAAATATGAATCTAAACATTAAAATTCACTCGTATTTTGAACAAGAAATAAAATAACAAAACAAACAAGCTATACGGAAAAGTTAAGGTTACCGAAGTTATATATTTTTCGGTCAGATCTGGTTGTAATCAGTGACCATGAAACCAGTAGGGCTACGGCGGTTGTTCATCGGCTTGAAAGGGGTTTTGTTTGATGTTGTGGGTATGCTGGTGAGTTGTTCTAGAGGTTGTTTTTGGTGGGCTTCTTGCTGGAAAAGGTATGGTTCCATGGTAGAATAAAATTGAGGTGGGTTGGTTTCACCGGTGGGTTTGGGGGTTGGAAAAATAGAGATAAATGGGGGTTGTTTGGGTCACTTTTGGGGAGCTTGGAGGTTGTTTTGTTGCGGGTCTGGTGGAGGAAAAATGGTGATTTAATGGTGGGGTTTTGGGTCTTTGTGGTGGTGTTTTTGTTGAAGTAATAGGTGTGGGCAGAGAAGATGGTTGTTCTCCGAGAGTGAGCTGGTGGAGCTTGAAAAACAGGGGATCTGGACGGTGCTTAGTCGGGAATGAGTAAGGTTTAGGCTGTTGTTGTTCGCTGGTGCAATTTGATTCGCCGGAGATGGATTCTCTGGCGTTGAACAGTGACACAGGAAAAATGTTTGACAGTGGGATTGGGGGTGGTTTTCTCCGGAAAAACGGAAAAGAAACAAAAGAGAAAAAGGGGTTTTGGGTGGTGGGGAATCGCCGGATTCCGGCGGAACTCCGATTACTTGCTGGAAAAATAATGAATACTGAAATCTGAAAATTATCCATAAAATTTAATTCATCCATTTAACCTAATAAGCAAAATATTCTTTATATAGGAAATTGAAAACTACCAAATACAATAGCACTATCTTAAAATCGTGGGTCAAAATCACCGATTAATTAAATATTTGTTTATGAAATATTATCTTTCAGAAAGATCTGAATTGTGAAAAATATCAAAATAAATATTAACAAATGTAACAGAGAAATGAATATGAAAAATGTAATGAATGTAACTAATGACATGTAAAAATGCAATTTCATGGAAGTAAAGATTTTGTAAAAAATTAACAAATATTATACATATTAAATCGATCATGACAAAATAATATAAATATAATTAATCGATAAAAATTCTAATACTTTTAGGATAAGGATAATTATTAAAAAATTGAATTAAACTGACAATACTATGTGATGGGTCAAACCACTCACACCGAAATAATACTATTTTCTTCCTAGGCCAACCTGAATACCTCACTTCAATAAACTCATGAATGACACCATAACATTCAATACTTTGGCTAGTACCATCAACATCACCTTGTATATGGACACCACTATAATGTTTTTTCTTGTTCCTAGAAACTTCTTTAGTTTGAAACTTAAACCCATTGACATAATAATTATTCATTATCAGTACTTGAGATTTTGGTCCATGTGCTACTTTTTTCACTAATTGCAAATGTTGGACACTTGATTATTCATCATAAATCTACGTAATTGTTATTTTAAGTAATATAATTTAGCATAACATGTATACATTATTAAATACATAGTGATTGCACACTTACATAATTGTATAGCTATTTGGAAAATTCTATATCGATGTCTTCATTACCCCATGTGTTTACGAATAGGCTGATAATTTTACATTAAAGTATTTTGTTGGTTAATGAACACTTATTAATATGTAATTTGATAACATATTTTTTGCACTTACTTGAGATATGTTTGACTATCTGACAATCAAGTAAACATATGTCACATGAAATTGCATTTCCTTATAGTGAAGTCTCGCTTTTCACGCTTTTTAGATCCTCGATCATTTTGATTAAAAATTGATATCATGAAAATGAAGGATCAATATTGCCTTCATCATTGCGATTGGGCTTTTTTCTCCTACATGACACATCATCACCAAATTAATATGAGAAAAAATCATCAGTTTCTCTCCCAATATGACCTTGAACAAATGATCCTTCGATCTTTTCCCTTCGCTTAATTGTTTGCTTAGATTTGTCAATTTTTCTACATGTATATGTGTATATATATGTTAATAAATGAATTGGCGAATACAATATATACAACTTAGTGTATATTTCAAATGGATACCTCTAAAATGGATACATCCATGTTGTTTGAATCGAACCTCCGAGTCGAGCCTCTAGTACAAGGTTAATTTGAAAAATGCTCCATCAAATCAAAGAAACCACATGGAAATATTTTATCCAACTTAGTAGTAATTAAAACAATATTTTCCTCCATCCGATCTAAACTACTCTCAAACAACTTTCCAGAACACAAGTCTTTTAGAAAAAGACTTACGTTATTGATTGATTCCATATCCTTTCTGATAGATGGCTAAAAGCGATAGGAACTAAAGTTTTCATGAACACGTGACAACAATGACTTTTCATACCTAAATTCGAAGCATAGCCATCCGACATCCTTAAATTTTTCACCCACTCACAAATTTCAGATTTCTCGTTCAACGTGATGAAAAGTTGGCTTTGGACTTAACTATTCTACCGTTATCCTACAATATTCCTTTAAGTCCATTTTGGATTTTGAATTGTCTATTGTCTCAACCTTAACATTCATCATTGTGTTAAACAAATTGTCAAAATAATTTTTCTCAATGTGCGTACATAAAGATTATGTCGTAGCAGATTGTCCTTCCGATACTGCAACTCCCAAAATAGTTGTTGTTCGATCCATTTATGTTCAAGACCATATTCAGAAAGTCTAGAAGGTGAAACTTCTGTAAATGCATTTTTATATGTCTAAATTCATGGTCCATAGTCTAGAACTGTCGATGACAATTAAACCATGTATTTTTTTGTCATACTTTAAAGTGAATCCAATTACTATTTTCTATGCAATACAGACATGATAGCTTTCCAGCTGTCATCCAACTAGACAACATTCCATATGTAGGAAAATCATAAATAGTTCACATTAAATAAGTATGTATAATAAAATTTTGCTTAGTTGATATATCACAAGTCAGAACGCCTTCAAACCACAATTATTTGAGTTCATCTATCAATGATTATAGATATACATCAACAAACTTTTTGAATTACGAAAACCTGAAATAAAACAACTTAAAAAGATGTACAGGTTGGTCATGTACATCTCATAGAATGAGACACAACTTAGAAAGATTATGGGCACCTGAAATAATATAACTTAGAAAAATTATACGGAGTAAAAAATACCGACCAACATGAATAAGGCGAACCTATATCAGAGAATGACGTAAAGACATCTGAACATAACCCTGATCTAACATTTCTTAGTTCACTAGAAAAATCAGAATACACATTCTCAAAATGTTTCCATGCTTTATTATAAAGTGGATGAGACAAGACTCTCGGTAGCCTTCTATATTTAGGATGTCATCTCATATGTGGGGAAGACCTCATCGATGCATACAACCTCTTTAACCTATGAATGAGAGGTAGATAATGCATAGCTTGAATTGGGACAATCTTTCCTGCTGTAGTCCTCTTATAACGAGTATGTCCACAAAACATACAATTTTCTAATTCATTATCGGTCTTGTAAAATAACATGCATCAATTAATACAATAATGATTTTTATCATACGTCAATCCTAACTTGGACACCAAGTGCTTTGTCTGATAGAAATTCTTTGGTGTGTTACACTCCGTATTAACTAGTTCATTCAAAAGATCAACCATTTCGTTAATATCTGCATTAGGAACATCTCAATCTTGTTGAATATTCATTAAACTAGCCGCAACTGACAAGACAAAATGCAAACTCCCTTCACATCGTGGACGACTAGACTCTAATTGATCATAGAAGCGTTTTGATTCATCACTAGGAGTTTCATCAAAATATTGTTCCGGTTCTTTCCTAACTTTAACCTCAAAAGCATCATTGATCATTTCATGAACCCTATCATACTCAACCCTAACTTATTCAACCCTAATTTGACCATATGGTTCAACCATATTATATACGTCCACAAGCATCGAATTATAAAACATATAATTCAATTCACGACATTTTTCATGATCAATCCATACAAAATATCTAGGCTTAAATCTATTACGATACAAATGAACTAGTACTCTATTTGGTTCAAAAAAAATTTAAGCACTTACATACATTACAAGGATACCTAACCAAATGCATTATTCTTGAAAATTCAAGTGTCATTGTATATTCAATAAAATTTCTAACACCGGCAATAAACTCAGCTTTCAAACCAGCACCTGTTTCAAAATGCATATTTACATCCACAAACGATGATTCATCTACAAAAATATAAATATTCAATTAGTTTTGACTTAATTCCAACAACTAAATCCACCAACTAAACCACATTATTTATTTTAACTTATTTAACTAACTTAACAACTTTTTAACTAGTTTAGTCTAGACTTATTACAACAACTAAATCCACCAACTAAAATAACCTATTTATTTGAACTTATTTTCACAACTTAACAACTTAACAATTTTAATTAGTTTAATTTTGACTCAATACAACAACATCCACCAACTAAATCGCATTATTTATTTGAACTTATTTACACAACTTGACAACTTAACAATTTTTACTAGTCAGTTTTAACTTAATTTCAACAACTAAATCAACCAACTAGATCATATTATTTATTTTAACAACTTAACTACTTTTTAACTTTAACTAGTTTAATATTGACTTAATCCCAACAACTAAATCAACGAACTAAATCACATTGCTTTAACTCATCTAAACTACTCAACAACTTTTAACTCTTACTAATTTATCTTTGACTTAATATCAATAAGATAACTAAATTCACTAACTAAACCACATTATTTAATTAAACTAATTCAAAGAACTTAAAAACTCATTTGCAAAATCCTTTTTTGACATGCTCTCTACATACCTCTCGTTACACTCACCATCATCGTTGGCTCTCACACTTACTCTCTAGATATTTTGATGTATCCTGCAAAAGCCAAACAAGGATCTTTATTTCTAATTTTATCTTGTCTATGTCTTTACCAGTATGTCTACATCAATCTCCATGTCACCATTCTGGATTATTATGTGAGTTCATGATGACAAACAATTTACGATATCATCATTTTGAAAATTATGGTGAATTTAAAAGCTATTTGAATTGATTTAAAAATTGATCAAAGTTACTTTTATTTTTTTTCTTTTTTAGCTTTTGTGAATGTTTGACAAAGTGAAAAATAAATTTAAAATAACTTTAAAAAAATTTAACTTAAAAAAGTTTGTTATGTATACTTTTATTTAAAACTATTTTTTTAGTGAAGCGAGGAGAATGCGAGATGGATGTGGTTGATGGTGCGAGGGGTCTAAATATGGGAGTCATATATCCAAGATATGTAATGAGAGAATGGAATAGGCAGTAAGTTTAGACACCTAATTGTTGCGATTTAGAATAATAAGGTATGTAGGTTCAAAGTATGTATATATATATATATATATATATATATATATATATATNATATATATATATATATATATATATATATATTCAAATGTGCCAAACTGCTACTTACCCATCTGTATATACACACAATAACATCAAAACTCCAACATTCAAATATATTCCCAAACTAATGCAGTCCTCCGTGAGATATTGTTACCACAAAAACTATATTATAGATTTCCTTTTATACTATGGAAATACATGTATCGTAATCTTATCCACCGCCAGACAACAGATCTATGGATAAGATTGTGACACGTGTCTATTTAGAGTGAAGCTCTTGCTTTTGAACAGCAGGGACATTAATATCCCAAAATTGTGACAAAGAATATCTATCCTTTTTCCCTTATTTTAGTACTATATACTCACTTCAATAAGATATGTACGTACCAGCCATGTTTTTTGATGAGTTTCTCCTCATCATAATCCTTGAAGTTTGTTGTTTCATCATTTCCCTATGTATATACATATAACTGAGTAGAGAATATGTGTATATATATATATATATATATATATATATATATATACAAGAATGACAATATGGATATACGCAGATGTAGAGTTTGTATACCTTGTGGTGATGAATTTGGGTTTGAGATGATAACATAGAATTAGATGTAATCACCTCATCATCTTCATGTGTTTGTTTTTTGGATCTCCAGAATACCTCTATGTCTTCCTTTGTTAAGGACTTGTTTCTTTTATATTTCGCTGCATCCATCCATCCCAACAATTACACTCTTTCCAATTAATTTCTAATAATCACACATGGACATCCAATATTAATCAACTTACCAACTTGGGGGTCTGGAATATAACTGTCCCAACCAGCCATAAGGGAACCCATTTTTATTTTATTTTATTTTATAACTTTTCTACTCACTCTCACTTGTATATAAAAAAAAAGAGAGTTACTATTTTTACTTCTTTCGTAAAATCTCTAGAGCAGCACGTAGATATATATATATATATATACATATATATATATCTATGTATATATGTATATATATATATGTATATATATATATATGTATATATGTATATATATATATGTATATATGCAAATATATATATATGTATATATGCATATATACATGTATATATATATATATATGTGTATATATATAAATATATATATATATATATATA
>NC_028643.1:33339591-33343903 GCF_001406875.1 Solanum pennellii
TATATATATATATATATATATATACACCTATCCTCTGACCTACACCTATAAAAATAGAAAATAGTAGGTGTTAGTACACCACTTGTACTAAGTATGGGTGTATGCACACATACACATAAGGCTATGCATGATCAAAGAAAGCTCTTCCTAAACAACATGCTATTTCTGGAAAGCCTAGTGACTAGAGTTTCCTAAATCGTTATATGTGAATTGTGGTATAAATATGCTGTATTTTGATGCATTAAAAGCACACAACTCATTTTCTATATGATTACAAAACATTAGTATCATCCACATAATTTTAGAACAACTTGGGCGATGATTTAAGATTTTGATCTTCTTAGGACGAGAGCTCCTCTTTGTACACTTTAGATTATTTTTCAGTCTTTTTCTTCTTGTTGTTGTGTAGTTCAATAGCTCCTTTGGTCCTATGTTTTAATTTCAAATGAAAAGATTCATTGTAGTCCCATACCCATAATGAATCGATGTAAGTAATCCAAGGACTAAAGAATGATTTCCCTGCCTTATAGTGAGTCATTCTTTACACTATATATTCATTACCTTTCATACGCATTTCTCTATTGATCATGCCATTGATTTCATTACTTTCATGTTTTACAACATTATACATTTCATATAAATGAGACTTTGGAATCGTTGATGTAGCAAAAGACATCTCAAGTGAGGGCCCAACATATGGAACCTCAACCCGAGGGCCTTCTTTAGCAAACACAGAGTCTGCTTCATTCGTTCATTTGTACTTCACATTATTCATTTCATTCATTCGTAGGCTGATGTAAACACCAGCTATGCCTAGAATGAAGTTTAAGACTCTCATCGGGATCATGAAGTGCAATGACCAAGAATGACCTAATGTCATTACTTGAATCTGATTTCACCTCCTAATTTTCTTGCACAAACACCTTCGGTATTATTCATTTCATTATCTTTCATACATTGAGGAACTCCAACCTTAACTGACATAAATCATGTGAGCATCATGAAATCCAGTGTCTACTTCACACTAAAAAGAGGTGGAATCACCGGTCAAAGTGACCCAAAAAATGCTAGCTTACATGGAAATTGAACCCCGCCAGATCCCTATATTGGCAGTATAGGTTTGAAGACAAGGAGATATAAGGAGACTCATACCCGGCATGCCGTACAGTCTAATCTCATGAGAGTTACGTGAACCTCCGTCCTTCCCGAAAAAGGCATCACCTCTCATAGCTAGCCTATCAGTGCTCAGTGTAAAGTTCCATTTTCATTCAACTCATATGTCATGGAATCTGGCTTCTAGTATGAGGACATCAAAGATAAATAGATAATTTCTCATCTCATCATTAGTATTAAGTATACATCAGTCTCAATACTTTCATTAGAGTGTACATAGACACTTGTTTGTTCATTATCTTTACACTCTCATAGGTGAGTACATTTTGGTAACATCTACTTAGGCTCATTTGAGATTGCTCCGATGTTTCACATTATCCTCTTATCATGTTGTCACCACATTCATTAACATTAGCATATTTGCTTTTCATAATTACTCAACCCTTTAGGTGAATGTTCATTTCTTCTTTATCTTCTAGTATTGACTCAAGCAATATGGAGGCTTGCTTCTAGGTTGAGATTTACTTACTCTATTGATTACTGGTCATCCTTACTTACATTGATGAAAATGTGAATTTTTCTTACATATCATCTTTTGTTGTTAATGAGACTGGCTCACACCTTCTAACACCTTCATACATGAGTATTCTTTTAACATAGTAGCTTAGGTTTAAGTGAGACTTGTCTCACTTCCTTTAACACCCCATTCTAGTCACTTACTTACTTTAGACCCCTTTAATTATGTTATAACTCACGTTACTTACTTACTTTAGTGTACTAGATTCATATCATCGTTTATGGACGTGAGCACTTCATTCAATGAGTTTCAGGAGTTCATATGTCATTCTTTTAGAGCATGTTGGGAGTTGTCCAAATGAGTGGCATGCCCTTGATTATGGGTTCATTTAATTAGTTTAGAAGCGCTTATATTATCATTTGATACTCTAACTTCACAAGATTGGAATATGATTAGTATTGGCCTCAAACTTTGAATATTAAACTACATAACCATTTTTGTTAGCATGTGCCAATCCTACGTATGTTCATATTAAAATTTAATATGTATGAACCATTAGTCAATCTTTCAATTATTTGACATAATATTATATCCATTTACATACATCACTTTATGTATTGTTAGCCATTTTATTGGCATACGATTAGTATTGGCATAAACAATTGGGCATAGATATCATAACTATATTTGTTGGCACAAGACAATTTTCATGGGAAACATGCTTAAGTTTTTATACATTATACATTAGCCAATCTTTTACTTATTTAAAGATAACATTATAGCCAATTCCCATTTAAATTTTGAACAGTATTTTTGTTAGCCATTTTATTGATATAAGGCAAACATTCACTCAAATTATGATTTTACAGATATCCTTTTAGCTAATCTTATAACATAACTTTAGGCATAACGTTTTTTTAAACATCTTGGACAGCATCATATTAGCATTTGATGAATTTATCATTTTTATAACGTCATATTAACAACAAGAATGCAAAATAGACCGTAACATCTTCATGCATAACATTTTCGGACATATCTTTAACATTGTATCGTTCTTTTAGTTCACATCATAACATTTAGCATCAAATGAGTCTAATTAATAGATTCATTCAATCATTATTTAATCAAATACACATTAAGATCATCCAGCATCACATACCAACAACATGATTTCTAATTTATTCAATATTAAAATCGTAACAAGGATACTAGGGAAAGAAGTTCGACAAGAATGACGGGAAACAACCCTAGTTTTCAAGATCTTTGAATCATTCGAAAGAAAGTTCTCTTGGAGAAAGAAGTCCAGGATAGAAACCCATACCTTAAGTAGAGCTTAATCTATGAATACCACCTTGAAGGAACCTTGAAGAAACCTTGAAAATCGTCTAAGAAATTTTCTATTTTTTTTTTACGTTTTGTTCACTGTTTTTCTCACGCTTGTTTTCTGGTTTTAGTCGTGTATTTGTTTGAGTTTGAACGTAGTTTTTAGGTTTAGGAACTGACCTTGAATTATTCAACTTAGGGTTTAATAAGTTAATTAAATGAATTAATTAACTAATTACTAAAAAAAACCCTCCTAAGTTGACTATACATAGAAGAATATTGACATGACCGAAAATCAGAAATTTTGGTGTTGACCATGGTTTAGGTCAATATTTTGACTTTATGTTAATTAATTAAATCCTTAATTCAATTAATTTAGGGACATAGGGTAAGTACTAAAGTACCCGTAAGTCATTGGAACCATAATCAATCCTTTAGGACCATCCTAGGTTAAGTACTAGGATGTTTCTTGAATTATACTAGGTTAGCATAAGAATTTTTGTTTCACCCCTTTAATTTAATTAATTAAATGGATAATTTAATTAATTAAGTAACCTAGGGTAATTACTAAAGTACCCTTACGTCGTTATAACCATAACTAATCCTTTTGGACCATCCTAGGTTAGGTACTAGGTTGTCTCTTTAACTAGTATTAGGTTAGTGTCAACCCGGTTTTGGTCATAGGTTTTCGGGTGCACTAGTGGGTCCATTTCGGTTAGTCGTAGGTTAGTTAGCTATTTGGGGCAGTAGTTTAGAGTCTTAATTTGTTTAGAAGTTAGGCCCCACATGAAGTGGTCCCTTATGCACGTTTTTGTCCCCTTAACTACCCTAACCGAATTCGGTTAGGGTGGTCCCCTCCTTTGGTGCTTCTTCACATGTCTTGCACATGTGCTTGCACATGGGTTTGTTATACTTTCTTAACTAACTATTATTTATGGTTCCTTTGGGAATGTTTACTTATTGTCCCAAGGATCCTCACTATGTCCTTGGGCACTACTTACTCTACATGATCATTTTAATTGATCATGTGACATGGTATCTAGGCTTGACACTTGGATGCCTCATACCTTTTTGTGAGTTAAAGGAAAAAGTATTTTAGTTTATGGTCTTCATTGCAGGTACATTTGTTGAACATCAATCTTGGAATGGTGTATGACAACTCAAAAAGTATATTTCTTATTCGTATATAGAAAATTGGGTAATATTCTTAGCCAACTTTTTTATACTATGCCCAATATTTCTCAATATTGGGGGGTACTCATGTACCCCTAATAGGCTATCCTAAGGGCATACTAGCTTTTCATTAGACATATGATTTTCCAGAATATTACAATATATATATATATATATATATAT
>NC_028643.1:33344098-33348275 GCF_001406875.1 Solanum pennellii
TATATATATATATATATATATATATATATATCTTAATTGAATTATTCACTTTAATTAATTATAATAAACTATAATAATCCATGAGGAGTTGCCAGTTTTGTAGAAAGCCACGCTTATTCTAATGTTTAGTTACAAAATTTGTCCATACACTGGTTCTACATTTCCTCCGGTTTAGAAAATTAATCGGTGTGCTTTATACTAGCATTTCAAAAAGTTGTATAACTATACGTGTCTAAGGGCATCTCCATCCCTACACTCCATTTTACATTCTAAATATATAATAATTTATTTTTCACATAATCAATTTTAATTCAATTCTCTATTTTATTCTTTAAAAAATATTTTTCTCTCTTCTTGATATTATATAATTATTTCTATTTCATTATTATTTTTTAATTTCTTATTACATATCATTTTATATCTTTCTCCCCAAAATTACTTTATGTAAATTTCATGTGATATAAAAGTTTATTTTTTTCAATTTTTTTTACATAATATGGAATTATATTTCATTCCACATTTTTACATAACATTAATTGCAAGAAAATATTATACAATATATAAATTAATGGACAAATTGAAATAAAAGTAAAATATAATTACATAAATGTTGCATAAACATTCGATTTGGAGTATTGGCTAAGAGTCATGATCCAAAAGTTATAGTTTCAGGATTTAGTCTAACTGCAAGTAATGATATTGACTTGGAAACAGACATGTCCGACGGAATGATGAGGAAGAGATGTTGGACATATGCTTTGATAAGGTGACGAAAGAAGGGGATCTCTCACCAAGACAACGAAGAAGTGGAAGAAGCAACAGAATTAAAAAAAAAAAAAGGAACCTGTAAGGCAACATAGTTGGGATGGTAAGGTGACTAACGAATTTGTTCCAAGACACATACTAATGCGATTAGCAAAGGTAAATCATATGACAGTATCAACAACTTTAACAAGATCCAATAATCCAAGAAGAATTGATGAACTATCAAGTGATTTTTGACAAAGTTGAAGAAGAAGAAAAAATAAAATACCTCAAGTTAATTTTGATGGGAAAATATCTTTTTTAGTTCATTCATATATAAATTGAAGTTTGAGGCTAATAACTTCAATCTTACTCTTGACTTTTATATTCTTGCATCACTTAAATATCTTCATTTGAAATATGATTATAAAGAATACTGTAAACCCTATGATGATCATCGAATACCTAGTTTTTGCTAGCTCTTTTTTTCTTCATGCTTGTTAAATAGTAGAGTTTATTATTGCAATAGGATCGGTAAGGTGAGGTCTAGCCCCCCTTGCTTGTACTCTTCTTCGAATGTTCTTTTATTTATTAATGAAAATTTCTTAGTTTTTCAAACAATGATACTATTAATCATACTAAAAAAAATAAACACTCGGGTTTTTGAATTTATTACTTCGCTCCTATAAATACTCTCTTAATACATTTTGAAATTCCAAATGAGCATTTTTTTCGTTAATTTTTTTATGTCTAGCTAAAACTTGTTTAAACAAAGAGATTTTCATCAACCACCATTTATGTCGTTGGAGTTTGGCCTCTACAAAATCTTGAAGTGTTGCAATCATATTCCTCCTACATTATAATGTTGTGCAGTATAATACATGTAGTCATTATGTCATTTAACACTAATTTTCTCCAAAAACGTGACGGTACTGCAATTATTGCAAAATGTGATTGCAAAACTCCAAATGCACGTTCAACCTCTTTTCGGCATGAATATTCTTGTTTCATCGCAATTTTATTATTATGTTATGTATTGTATTTTATCTTGTATTGAAATTCTTGTGTTAAGTATTGTATTGTTAACGTGTATTTAAATTCTCATATTATGCATTGTATTTTAAATTAAAATTTTCATCTTATCATTTTAATTTTGTGTATTTTTATCATGAAAATGAATAATAAAATCAAATTATACCATTGACAAAAAATAGAAAAAATTAAATTACTATCAATTAAAGATGAAAGTAGTACATTTAATAATATATTTTAAAAATATTATAATACATTTAAAAAGAATTATGAATATTAGATATTTAATTAGTGAAACTATATACAAAATGATATGTTAACTAGAAAGTAATCGAAATAATAATAAAATATTTAAAAAGTGAAATAGAGTGTGTGAATAGTAGTCCATCAAATTTATAGAACTATTATTCATATCTCTCTATATGAAGAATAAAGAGTGATATGGAAGTGAGTTGGAGTGTCTATTCTCTATTTTACTCTCCAAATATAGAGAATAGAGTAAAACAAAGGTGGGATGGAGATAGTCTTTGTAATAATGTCATATTAATGAAGAAAAAATCTTGAACCTTATCTTTTTTCAGAAGAGTTCAAAAAAATAACCACGACATCAAAAGTCCTTCTCGAGAGACCCATGAAGGAAAGAAACCTTAGGTTTTTCAACTCCTCTACGGTGAGAGCTTAGAAACAACAACATGGAATCCAACAATGTCTTGGGTGCAGGCCCTCCTATGTTTACATGAGAAAGTTATTACACATGGGTGATAAAAATTAAGGCTTATCTGAAAGCATTTAGAGCCCGTTTGGATTGACTTAAAAAATGTGAGAGGTCCTAAATTCGTATATGGCATGTTTGGGTTGGAAACGTCCGGGAAAACATCCCCAAGGACCATCCAAGGGTCCTTGAGGAAGGACCCTTTTCATTGAGCAAAGACTGCCCAAGACAGCCCAACCGACGGAGGCAATTGACGCCCAGTGGGTCAGTCGACGCCCTGTAGGTGAGGGGTCTTTGATAGACACTTAGGCATGGGGAACGAGACGCCAAAGACCAGTTTCAGTCCAAAACTACGGAACAACAGGACGGTCCGTTGGTCAAGGGACGGGCCGTCGATGATCTTTCATCTATGACGCTGCCTTCCTACGCAAGTTCACTGTTAAGTTAGGGGTGAATTGGTAAATTCACCCCACGTCTAAGTAAGAGAAAGAGAGGTTACTTAAGTGTATTTTGGGTATTTTAAACATGTATATAGGTCTTTAACACTTAGAAGATTTCATCCTTCAAAATCAAAACCCAAATGCCCTTAGAAATTCTCTAAAGCTCCATTGGATCCAAAACTCAAGGAAGGGCTTGGATTGGAGAATTCAGTGGATATTATTAATCAAATTGAAGTACTAGATTTATTAAGGTATGATTTTTTATCCTTGAAACTCTATTCATCAAGGAGCCTAACTTTCAAAGAAGTTTTCTAAAATTTTCAAAGATGAATTGTCCAATTTCATGATCTATCCATATGTTCTTGCATTAATGGTTTTAAAAGATTGAATATTGATTGAATTATTGTTAATTAGAAGATTTTAAATCAATTAACCTCTGAACCCATGTAATTGATGAGCCCTAGTTTTTGACTACTTTATGGGTTAAGTGATTTAGACTTAATGCTTATGAATTCTAGTGTAGTATTCTATGGGCTATTGATTGATCTACTAATTATATTGAATTGATATCTAGGTTGTCATAGATTTATGAATATACATTGAACTGACCTAGTTTCATTGAATATCATAGTTTTTATATTAAATTGATGTTCATGGCCATGGGTGAGGGCCTTATGGTATTGAATTGGATGGTTTGACATTGGATTGAAGTGTTGATAATGGAGTTGTGGTACTCTCCCTAATTATCTTTATTTTATGTTAATTCGACTTCAATTATGTTGTGATTGGTTGTAACGACCTGTTTAGTCGTTTTGAGCAGCAGATTTTATTTCTGGAAAAACTGGCTGAGTCGACGGATCCCACGACGAACCGTCATGGGCACGACGGACCGTCGTGGGGGTCTCGTTCCAAAACACTTAGAATTCTGAAATTTGGGTACTTAAATCGACTCTCTGAACTTCGTAACGGAATGGCAGGACGGACCGTCGTGGGCACGACGGACCGTCACACATCTTCCACAGAAATTAACTCTTTGAACTTTGTGACGGACGTGCAGGACGGACCGTCACAGTTGTGACGGACCGTCACAGGCTGTGTGACCCTGACTGGGTCGGATTTCTGTTTAACATTTTAAGGGGCGTTTTGGACTATTCCTGCTATAATTATAAATTTAGTGGGTTAATATTAATAATTCAATTACTTGGGGGTTAAAGGAGACAACCTTAAAATAAAAAGTGGGTTATTTTAT
>NC_028643.1:33355639-33422121 GCF_001406875.1 Solanum pennellii
AGTGCAGCAAACGTGCCATCGTCTTCAACTCAGCCGCAACTCTAGCCAGTCTTCATCAAGCCAGATTTCAGGGTGAGCTATTGCTTCTAGCTTGGACTGGATCTTCCTCGTCATGTCTTGATGCCTTGAGATTCCGGCATGGACTAGATTTTTACTTATTTTAGCTTCTTAGATACTCTTAGATTAGTAATTTGAGGATAGATGTTCTTGTGGTGATGACTTCCAGGTTTTGGGAATAATAAGTATTGAGTTTTTATAAGTTATTTAATCGATTTTCATTAATGAGTTTTAAGTCTTCCGCATTATATTTTGTTATTTATGGTTGAAACGTTGGGAATTGGATTGGTTGGTTCGCTCACATAGTAGGATAAGTGTGGGTGCCACTCGCGACCCGTTTTGGGGCGTGACATTGGTATGGTCCACTTATGGTTGTTATGTGTCTACTTACAATTGATGTGGCCTTGTAGGCATTACTTTATGTACTATGATTATCATGGACTTGTCAGCATCTATTTGAAGTACGTTGATGATTTGTTTAGTTAATTTATGTGAAGTATGAGAATATCTATCCACATGTGAAGTAATGTGAAAGTATGTGTTCTTTCTATGTATGTGAGGAGATCATGTAGACTATGACTATATGCTTAAATGTGTAGTCTTAGATGTTGATGTATGATTGTTCCTACTTGACTATATGAGTTGTAATGGTTATATTGATGATGATATAGTAATGTATATGATGAGAAAAAGATGGTAATGGTCATTCCTAAGTGCTTCATAGAATGATATGCTATATGTGATAAAGTAAAGAATGTTGTGTCTTTTCTTCGTAGACTTGTGTCCCTTACTTGATACATGTATGACTTATATGTGAACATGAGATGTCTTGACTAGGTAGGCTTAGTGCACCCTTGTCATGTATGAATGAATGATATGTGAAACTTAAGATGATGTTAAGAAGGTCATATACGTGGACCTTAAACCTAGTGGTAAGGTTATGAATGTTGAAGTTGAAGAGCCGTAATGGTATCCTTCATGTAAAGAATGATCGACTTAAAGTTGATTTGATGGAACGACATGATATCATCCTTGACAAAGTCATAATTAGCTATGATAGTCTGGATTGAAAAGAATCCCTAGTGGACCTCTTTTGCAGGGTGAATGTTATTGGGTTATGAACTACATAAGGAACCTCTTCATGTGATCCTTTAGTGTCAATTACTCTATGAGTACGAAGGTTAGCACCGAGTGACTGTGTTATGGCATGAAGCTCCACTTAAGAAGGAGACTAGAGTACAATGTATCTCTACTTGAGAATGAGACTAGAGTGCATAAGAGCCCTTCATATTCCTTAACCATGTGCCTACAAGGAATGCGTCCTAGTTCTACCCTTGGCAAGTAGAATTCCCTCATCGGAGTAGGTTAGAACTCCGGATTCCATGTCTAACTATCATGGTCTAAGTCGGTCATTTCTTATTATCATCCTATGGATACCTACTAGCATTAGAGAAGTTCTATGAAGTTTAGGTGGTGCTATGAGACGCTATCTAGACATTGCACAATAAATTTTAAGCTATTAGTTATAGTCCCTAGGTCTTGTCCAAGACCATTACTTGAATGTCTTTATGTGATGAATGAGTCTTAAATGAACTAATGAATGTAATGACTTAAGTTAAGAAAGTATGTCAAA
Organism: Solanum pennellii; assembly: GCF_001406875.1. Lineage (NCBI taxonomy): Eukaryota > Viridiplantae > Streptophyta > Magnoliopsida > Solanales > Solanaceae > Solanum > Solanum pennellii. Next base: position 33,357,330 of record NC_028643.1, read on the forward strand.
TGAATAAGTAGTTACCTAGAGTAGTTAAGGGTTGTCTAGTTAAGGTGTGAGGGGCATAAGAATGGTTACTTCGTATCTTACATAGATAAGTATTAAGAATGACTCTAGTCAGGGAAGATGTTGATTATTTGGACATTATATAAGGCTTAGGTAGTCATAAGGATTATTTAGGTAGTTCTGAAGAGGTCAATCATGGACGTTATCTTCTTGATTTAGTTAAGTAAGTCTTTTGATAACCTTTGGAAGGAGAATGACATATTGTCTATGTGTTGGTGTATTGAGTGAGAATGATTCTATCTTAGGTAGTCTATTCTATCTCTTAAGTGTGTGTATAAGGGATTGTATGGGCGGTCGCTTCACAACTCACTCAAGTGAGACTTAGAATTACCTTTGGTAGAAGGATCTCATGTTGATGTGTATCATTAAGGTGTGCCTAGAAAGTCTTTATGGGTGGTCTCTCTGTCTTACTTAAGTGATTCTTAGGATAACTTTTAGTGAGGAATTGCATGCTATAAAGTGTCGAAGATGAAGCTAAGGAACTTCACTGTAACAGTGAGTTAGTTCACTGTAAAGTGACCTTTAAAATGTCATAAATGGTCTAAATGTTATCATATATGTTTCTAAGTTGTTAAATGTTATTATTATGATTATGATATGATATTAAAATGAAAAAGATGCATATTTCTAATAAATGTCCATTTTCATGATTTTATGCATTATGCCATACTTAGTACATGTGGTTGTACTAATTCCATGCTTTTATCTCTATAGTGGTTGGCAGGTGAAAAGCATTTGGGAAGCAAGACTTGGATCGTAGCATCACTCAAGTGAAGTTGAAGTATGTCCTCACTTGACTCGAGGGTATAAGATGTCTTTTATGTCTTTTATTAAAGTATTGTAATAGACTAAGTATTTCTATATTATTGAAGTATGGCTGTGTCCCAAGTATTATCATGTCTAAGTTTTGATGAGATTGAGAATTAGTATTTACTATGATTTATAATGGAAGATGTTACTAAAGATATTATAATGTTTTGTAAAAAGTTTTAATTCCGCACTACTTTTCATTATTTATGTGCGATTAATGATACGAAAAAGGCTTGTACAAGACCTTCGAGAGGTCAAGTACGTCGGTGGCATTCTGAGAATGCCATATCTTTTAGGGTGTGGTCTTGGGATGTGACAAGATTGTTCCCTTTTTCCTTTCATTTACTCCCTACCTGAGGTTACTCCAAGTTTCACCTAAGTAGACCAAGAAGAGACCGCCCATACACCCTTTTCAAGCTTACCTAAGCAACCCTCAAAGCTACCCTAGATAGAGCACATTCTAATCAACATACATTAGCTAAAGTCATAATCATTCATTAAGTCAATTAGAAGACGTTCCATTCATTAAGGACTTTAACATAATGGTCTTAGAGAAGACATAAGGACTCACATACTAACATCTTCAAATCCTAGTTGTGCAATATCTAGATAGAGTCCCATTCAACTACCTAAACTTCCTAGTTCTTATCCAACATTAACATGTATCCCACATGATGAGAATAGGCAATAACCGACATAGACCATACTAGATAGGTATGGAATCCAGAGTCTACCCTACTTCGATGGAGGGTGTTCTACTTGCCAAAGGTAGAACTAGGAGACATCCCATGTAGGCACATGGTAAAGGAATATCAAGGTATTTTATGCACTCTAGTCTCATTCTTGAGTAGAGCTATAAACCATAACATATTCACTCGGTGCTAGCCTTTGTTCTAATAGAGTAAGTTCATTATAAAGGGGCATATCAAAAGGTACCATCTCTTAGTCATTACCTAGTCATAATACACCCACCAAAGATGGGTCCACTAGGGCTTCCACTCAATGGTCTATTAGGATAGCTCATTCTTAACCTTCTCTTTAGTAAGAAGGTTCCACGTATTAGTCATGCTTAGAAGGGCACCATCTTAGGTCTACTGATTTTAGACTTTCATTTAACATTCATCTTCGTATATCATATTTCAATAGTGATCAAGTATCATATAGGAATAATCAAGTCAACCTATAAAGATACACTAGTAACACAGCTACATACATCACCCTAGTCTCTCATGATCAGGTATAGTCAATTAGGAGAGTTCAATCTCACACATGCACATATATCATATAATCATTAACATGATAATAATCAAGTCTTAACATGATAATATCACTATTCATAAAGTAGTGCTGACAAGGCCATGTTCAATATAATTCATAATTAATGCCGACAAAGCCACATCATCTTATGTATAACACATAGCACCGCCACCATAAGTGGACCATATGATTCATAACATAATTCAAGATCTAAATTACATATATTAAAGAGAATTACGTTATCGTACCACCAATACATTCTCACCACTTCAATCCATAGCTAGATCATCCAATACAATACCAAAAGGCCCTTACCCATGACCATGATCATCAATTCAATACAAAACTCAGAATACTCAATGAATCTAAATCAATTCAATACAGATTTATAAATCTAAGACATCCTATACATAAATTCTATACAAATTTTATATCATTCAATAGCCCAAGAAAAACTATACTAGAATTCATAAGCATTGAGACATGATCAATTCACCCATAAAATAGTCAAAACTAGAAGTGCATGGTTTGCATGGGTTCATAGAGTTTTTAGGTTAACATTCTCAAATTAACATCAATTTAATCATTATACAATGTTTCAAAACCTGTATGGCAAAAACCCATGGCGAGATCACAAAATGGAGAATTCATGTTTTGATAATCTTTGAAAAGATTATCGGAATTGACTCCTTGAAGAAAGAGATTTCAAGGATGAATAATCATACCTTAATTGTGATAAAAAGACCACAAATATGTTGGAGAAAAATTGAGAAATTCTATCTTCTTCCTTGGAGCTTCAAAGTTTCAAAAGTGGAGTTTTGGAGAGAATGAATGGAGAGGTTTTGTTCTGAGTTGAGGGTTTTTGCTTTGATTGATGATTTTATGGGTTTAAATAGGTGTTGTAACCGTCCATAATTCACCCCTAAATTACCTAAAATACCCCTACACTTATTGGAAAAATTAACCAACTCAAATTTGACTTAAAAACAACACAACGAAATCTGGGACTTTGCGCGTCATGGAGGCACTTTCAAAATCTTATTTTTCAAAAAATCTTGGAAAGAATGGTTTGTGAAAGCCCCGCGTTGAAAGGCAAAACTTTTGCCTACTGTGTGACAGCTGCGCGTCGCGCACCAGCATGCCAATTCTTGGACGCTTGGCAGCTTCGCTGGCCCATGTTTGGGTCCTCCTCGGGGACCCTTTTGATGGTCCCCGAGGTGTCGTTCTCGGACGTTTCGACCATTTGTATTTCAGACTAGGCGTAGGAACTCTCGGTAATTTCAACTTCAACTATCCTCCAAAACATCACTAGAAAACACTACTACACACTAGTTCAATTTCGACTAGTTTGCGAACGTCTTGGACGTTTGACCTCCAAACTCTTCCAAACTTTATATACTGACTCTAAAAATTGTTATTAACCATTTTATGACTTTAAAACATCATGAAACAAGTATTAGGCTCTATTTCAACCTAGCTCATTTTGAGGGTGTAACAATACTCCCCCACTTGGACAACATTCGTCCTCGGATGACACTTGCTACACTTTGAACATTTTTAAGAGTTAAGACTCAAAGACTATCAGCTCGTAACTATACCAAACTATATAAAATACACACATGTACGAGAAACCTTATTTAACATACTTTAAGAGACTCAAAGAACAACAAGAAGGTAGAGACTACTTCTACAACTCGTCATGCAATAAGACTCGCCTTTTACATTTCATATAGCAGGAAATTCCTTCACATATTATCATGCTCATATACATAACTTCTATACACATTATAACAATTTTTTATGAAGGAACAATTTAGCCAAATTTTCAAAATCTTTACCGTAAGCACCAATTTCTTTACAATGAATCATGTTCAAATTTTTGAAAAAAATGCATTTCATAAGCAATTTATGATGAGAGAATGACAATATGAGAGATAAAACCCTATAAACTCAATTTAAAACATAATCATAACTTCACAAAATTCACAATGCAAGGACTCAATGAGATTCAATTTAAACTAGACTCCTAAACACAATACAACATGCAACATGCTACTATGACATTCTATCTCAAGCTTGAATTGAATAGAAAATAAGAGACACCAATCTACAACCCGACTACTCACCACACTCCCCCACTTGGAAGGAACCCATCACATCAAAAGTGAAAAGTATAACTTACCGGCATCATCATCATCATCATCCGGTTTTGTTCCTTTGGCTTGGGGAGCATAGAAGCAATTCCTCTTTGGAGCACCACCATCCGAAACATTAGGAGGAATTTTCTTGGCCTCTCTTCCTCTAGCTACAATAGTAGGACAATCTCTCACCTTGTGATCATCCTTCCCACAGCCAAAGCAGCCACTAGTACCGGCTAGACACTTCCAAAAGTGCTTTTTCCCTCAAGTAGAACAAGTAGGCTTAACCACTTGGAAACCATCACCTCTCTCATAATTATCCTTAGGAGCACTAGAACCATCTTGATTTGGAGCCCTCTTCTTAAATTTATGTTGAACTTGCTCATGAATTCTTCCCTTCTTAGCATCTCTACTTCGCCTCCCAAATTTAGAATCTTCAATGGATTGATCATACACCATAAGCCTAGATAGAGTCATGTCACCATGGACCGTATCCGTACGACACTAATCCTTCACAATATCCAAAATACGAATCAAGAACCTACTCATCTCATCCCTAGGGTTAGACACCAAAGATACAACATACTTAGACAATAAGATAAACTTTAAGGAATAATCCTCAACACTCATGTTACCTTGTCTAAGGTTTATGAACTTATCAATCTTAACCTCCCAATTCTCACATGGAAAATATCTCTCTAAGAATGCTTTCTTACACTCTTTCCACTCTAAGGGACCCGATTCAACCGGTCTACTATCCTTCCATTGAGTAAACCATACTTGAAACATCTTTTAATTGATACAAAACTAACTCCTCCTTTTCCCTAGAATTCACTCCCATAGCATGCACTATCTTATACACCTCATCAAAGAAAGCTTGGGGTCCCCTCACACCTTAGAACCAATAAAGATAGGAGGATTCATCCTGTCAAAGTCCCTTGATCTTGAGGCCATAGTACTCTCCAAAGCATTCTCCCTAGGCCCAATGTCTCTATTCACTTGTGTTGTTATAGCTTGATCTAGGGTGAGGATATCCTCTCTAATCTTCCCATTATCCATAACCGGGGGAAACACCGGAACCTCTTACCTCCTTCCACAATAGAAACTTGAACATCTCTAGCACCTTGAGCCCTTTGAGCACCTTGAGGATCTTTCTCAACTTGAGGAGGAATCTCCTCATTCACATCATTCTCCCTAACACTCCTAGCCGGTGTTCTCCTCGTATTAATCTCCATAACACAAGGAAAACCATATTAAAAGATTACTCATAACATTTTACTCTACGGCACGACATAGGAGTAGAAAAAAGGGAAACTCTATTGTCATATAGCCTCTCGCCCATAGATGTGTCTCGACTCACACCGATGGTCAAGACTCTACTAGACGTAGCTTTTTGAGACATTGCATCCTATAGACTGCTTCATAACCTTATGCTCTGATGTCAATTTGTTACGACCCAAGAGTACCCCCTAGAAGTTAGGGCATTCTTAAATCAGAACACAACGTACTTGACCTCTTTGAGGTCTTGTACAAGCCCTTTGACATCGTTTATTGCACACATGTATGAAAAGTAGTGCGGAAATAAAATTTTCACACTAAATAATTATATAGAAAAACATAATGAAAGACTAAGCCTCAAAGTTACCATCTTAGACATACGAATATATTGGGATACGACTGATACTTCATCATATAGGAAAATGGCTAAGTCTATTACAATACTTTCAATAAGGAAATTCTAAACATCAAGATGTTCTCGAATCTAGTGAGGACATAGCAACTCTTGTTTGAATGAAATTCTAATCCAAGCTTCACTTCGAGACTCCTCGCAAATGCCACCTATACCTTTAAATATAGATAAAGTATATGAAATTAGTACAAACACTTGTACTAAGTATAGAATAATGCATAAAATCATGAGAAACAGACATTTGTATAAAACATTCTCTTTTTGAGAAATCTTTATAACATAAGCATAACAAACACCTTTAACATGTAAGCTTCACATATAAGTTACCTTCCAATTAAGACCTATATATATATATAACATTAACATGACTTAGAAACCATATCAACATGACCACCTCCCACCAAAGGTTATCCTAAGACTTACTTAAGTAAAACAAGAAGAGACCGCCCATACACCCTATTCAATCCTACCTAAACAATCCTTAAGACTAACTAATATAAGATTGTTCCCTTTTCCCTTTCATTTACTCCCTACCTAAGGTTACACCAAGATTCACCTCAGTAGGACAAGAAGAGACAGCCCATACACCCTCATCAAGCTTATTTAAGCAACCCTCAAAGCTACCATAGATAGAGCACATTCTAATCAACATACATTAGTCATAATCATTCATTACGTCAACGAGAATACATTTTATTCATTAAGGAATTTTACATAATGGTCTTGGAGAATACCTAGGGACTCACATACTAACATATTTAAAGCCTAGTCGTGTAATGTCTAGATAGCGTCCCATTCCACTACCTAAACTTCCTAGTACTTATCCAACATTAACATGTATCCCACATAATGAGAATAGTCAATAACCGACATAGACCATACTAGCTAGGAATGGAATCCGGAGTCTACCCTACTACGATGGAGGGTGTTATACTTGCCAAGGGTAGAACTAGGACACATCCCATGTAGAAAGATGGTTAAGGAATATCAAGGTCTTTTATACACTCTAGTCTCATTATCAAGTAGAGGTACATTATACTCCAGTCTCCTTCTTAAATAGAGCTACAAACCATAACATATTCATTCGGTGATAGCCTTTGTTCTCATAGAGTATTCATCCAAAGGGGCATATGAAAAAGTAACATCTCTTAGTCATTACCTAGTTTTAATGCACCCACCAAAGATGGGTCCTCTAGGGCTGCCACTCAATGATCTATAAGGAGAACTCATTCTTAACCTTCTCTATAGTTAGAAGGTTCCACGTATTAGTCATGCTTAAAAGCGCACCATATTAGGCATACAATGCCTTGAATTTCATTCAACATTCATATTCATATCACATATTTCATAGTGTTCAAGTATCATATAGGAATAACCAAGTCAACCTATAAAGATACACTAGTAACACAACCACAGACATCACACTAGTCCATCATGATCAGGTTAGCCAATTAGGGGAGTTCAATCTCATACATACTTGTATATCATATAGTCATTCACATATATCATAATCAAGTCTTAACATGATAATATCACTATTCATAAAGTAATGCCGACAAGGCCATGTTCAATAGGATTCATAAGTATTGTCAACAAGGCCACATCATCTCAAGTATAACACATAGCACCGCCACCATCAGTGGACTATACCAATCATAACATAATTCAAGATCTAAATTACATATAATGAACAGAATTAGGGGAGCGTACCACCAATACATTCTCACCACTTCAATCCATAGCTAGATCTCCAATACAATAACAAAAGGCCCTTACCCATGGCTTTGATCATCAATTCAATACAAAAGTCACAATACTCAATCAATTTAAATCAATTGAATACAGATTTATCAAACTAATACATCCTATACATCAATCCTATAAAAATTTTACATCATTCAATAGCCCTAGGAAAACTATACTAGAATTCATAAGCATTGAGACATGATCACTTCACCTATAAAATAGTAGAAACTAGAAGTGCATGGTTTACATGGTTCCATAGAGTTTTTAGGTTAAAATAATCAAATTAACATCAATTCAGTAATAATACAATGTTTCGAAAGCTTTAATGCAAAAAGCCATGGCTAGATCACAAAATTGGAGAATTCATGTTTTGATCGTCTTTGAAAAGATCATTGGAATTGACTCCTTGAAGAAAGATATTTCAAGGATGAATAACCACACCATAATTGTGATTAAAATCCCACAAAATTGATGGAGAAAACTTGATAAATTCTATCTTCTTCCTTGGAGCTTCAAAGTTTCAACAATGGAGTTTTGGAGAGAATGAATAGAGAGGTTTTGTTTTGAGTTGAGGGCTTTAGCTTTTATTGGTGAGTTTAGGGTTTTAAATAGGTATTATTACCATCAATAAGTAAATTACACAAAATACCCCTACACTTCTGGACAAATTAACAAACTCAAATTTGACTTAAAAAAACGCAATGAAATCTAGAACTTTACTGTGCGTCGCGGAGGCACTTTTAAAATCTTATTTTTCAAAAATTCTTGGACAGAATAGTTCATGGAAGCCCCACGTTGCAATGAAAAACTTTTTCCTACTGCATAACAGTTGCGCGTCGTGCAACATCATGCCAATCCTTGGCTGCTTGGCAGCTTTGCTGGCCCATGTTTGGGTCCTCATCAGGACACTTTTGATAGTCCCCGGGGTGTCATTTTCGGACATTTCAACCTGGATATGAATAGGAACTGTCGGTACTGAATTTCACCTTCAAGCCCCATACACAAAAACATCACTACAAAACACTACGATACGCTAGTTCAACTTCGACTAGTTTCTGAAAGTCTTGGACGTTTGATCTACAAACTCTTCAAAAAATTACATATTTTCTCTAAAAATTATTATTAACCACTTTATGACTTTAAAATATCACGACATAAGTATCAGGCTCTAGTTTAACCTAGCTCATTTTATGGTTGTAACACTTAACGAGGAAGCTTCCCCCGATGTTCTCATGAGGTAGAAACTACAGTGTGAATAAGCATAAAAAGGGTTTCTAGTAACAACCTCTTAGTTCCTTAATTATATGCCCCATGTTTTATCGAAAAATGATTTCGAAAGAGTTCGTTTTGTTTTTGACTTTAGGAGTCGCCACTTAATTTTGAGAAAATTAAGAAAACTTATTTTCCAAACAACTTAAACAGAAAAATCATTTTGAAAACATTTTTTAGGGTTCGGGATTCCTATTAGCGTCTTAGGAAGGTGTTTAAGGCACCTAAGACACTCCGCTAACTACGGTTTTCCGGCGATTAACTTATTTGACTATTTCTTTTAACTTTTTGCGAATCTTTTATTGAACTTATTAAAGTTTACCTAGACAAATTTTATGAATCTTGCAATATTTAGTGTTTTAAGATTCCGTTAAAGTTAAACCTTTTAAATTTTAACTCTAAGCAATTTTCGGATTGAAACATCTATCCTTTTAAAGTTTCAAATTTTTAGTTTTGAGTATGATAAAGCAAAAGGCGTTCGATGGGGGTTTGGAGTTTTCTAGCTCTAAAACTAACGATAACCCACAGAAAAGCATATGAAACAAATAACGAGGGAGGGGAGAGAGAGAGAGAGAGAGATTTGGGTCCAAACTCGGGTTCTGTTCGCCTTGACCGAGTTTTGGACCCACCTGTTTTTGGGTATTTGACCCATTTCACCTGTCCTAATCTAAACATACAAAAATAATTACAAGAAGAGTAAAAAAAAAACGAGGAAAACAACGAGGGCTTATGCCCATTACAAATGAAATGCAAAAATAAATAAAAAAAGATCTTCCAATCCTGTGCTTCTTCGGCTTTTCGATCTTCGTAGAACTTAGAATTTCAACATGCCCAATTCGTGGTCGGTTGACTCGATGAAAGAATTTAGAGCCTTCATGGCTCTATTCTCCGAGGCAAAGTGAGAACTTACGGAGTCCACAGAATTCGATCGGGGGAGAGCTCATGCAAAAGAAGACGATAAGCATTAACATATAAAATAGTACATAATCTATTGATAACTAAAAAAAAAACTCAAGCAACATATGTATCAGAACCTGTACACCAAAATCTACGCGAGCTAGGAGGAATTTTTGACAAAAAGAAATGTAATTATAGGAAATTAAACAACACATATTGAAACAATCAATACAACTAAAACAATGCCCCCGACGCACAAAATATTAACTGCTCAAGCGTGGTACAGCAACCCAAACGACTAGGCAGACTTAAACGTACAGTTAAATTCGGCTAAACATTTAGACATTAATGAATGACAAAAATAAACATACAACAATTCGAAAGGCAAAACAACTCTTTGTTATATTCATTCCACAAAGTCTCAATATAAAAAAAAATATTGAACTAATGCCAGCATGCACGTTCATAATGATAGGGACTAATAAATTTCTTGCAGCATGCAATTGTATGCAATAAGCATATATGATATGGCAAATGACCTTAAAAAAAAGCTTAATGAAAGATACTATAAGGGATATGTAAAATTTGTTTCTTCAAACTTAGTGTAGTTCATGACAAATAATAGAGAGGCTTATTGTTGAGCAACCTTGTGATTTTCATACAAGACAAACACGAGGTATTTATTGAACTATAACTCAAATAGGTCAAGCGAACATAAAGTAACCACCGAAGAAAGCTAACCTAGACAATACGAGGACCATACCCTACGTTAGACTGGCTGACTTCCAAACAAAAGGAAAATATTTGGAGCCATCACATCTATAGAAGTCGGAAAATAACATCGCGAAATGGATGGCAGAACAATCCATACATACTAGACAGAATGGGAATAGAGCATGCTGAACACAATATACGAATCACCGCAAGCAACTAACTACGAAAACACATCGACGCTCCATACGACTTGGCATAGACAAACTAATATTCTTTCATATCCAGACTATATTCCAGAGAGAAAAACCATCTTCTAACACGAAAGAAATACGAACATATACAAGAAAAACTTATGCCGGCCCACCGCATACAAGCAACAATCGAGAGACAAATGAGTCATAAACAAAATAAGGGTCGATTCTCACCTTCTTTAGGCAGCGAACTTGAGGACGATGCGAGCGATATGCGAGCGAGCTTCCACCCTCGGACGAGACAGCTAATGGCGAAGGAAGAATCGATACCGGAAGCTTTCAATCCTTGAAAATTTCCTTCTTAAGTTCTCGACACATAAATGTGTGAATCTGCCTTCCTATGACCTCGTACCTATTTTCGTAAGATGAAACAAACTGCCAAGGGGGTAACAACTCAAAAGCACTCTTCAGAATTTACCCAACCCAGAATTTCATTTAGTTTTCTCAAAAGAAAATGATAGAACGAACTAAGAATTTCTTCCGAAATAAACAAGGAGAAACCAGGGAATTTTCAACGACTCCTCCACGACAGACAGAAGAAACAGTGTTTTCCGAAAGTTCTTCCAATTTTCGTGATAAAATCTCTCTCTTATTTCTCCCACGAAAACTTTTCAACCTACAAAATAGTCCAACCCACTGTTCTCCTACAGCAAAACAGAAGAGATCAAAAATATTTTCAAGATTTTTTCTCCACCCCTAAAATCTCCAACACTTAAAATTCTAACCCCTCTTCGTGTTGAACTTACATTTCCGAAAATCCCACCCCTTTCCTGAAGAAGAAAGGGGCCTTTTATAGAGGAAGAGAAACTGGGTTTCGAATTTGGGGGCCGGTAACACCATTTCGAATTTGAAATTTGAAATCTTCCAGATGCTGAAGAATATGCTCCGAAGATGCTTCAAATTGCAACGGATTGGAAGCATATGTGGAGGGTCGAGATGAAATCGACGTCCTTGCAAGCTACGTGGCGCAATCCCACGCTGCAAGGACGGAGTTTGCAGCCTTCCCTGCTGCAAATTTTGTGGTCGTACGAAAAAGGGAGGCGTCGCAGAGGCTGCAGAGGTCCGTTGGGTGATCTCGCTCTTCCACGCGCTAGAGAGAGAGGGAGAGAGGCGTGGGGGAGACGCGGTTTCTGTTGGGGTCGCGTGGGGAAGGGAGAGAGCGTGAGGGAGAAGGGGAGATGAAGGAGGGGAGGTCGCGTGTGGGTTTCTGCTGGGGGTCTGGGGTTTCTGTTTTTCTGGGTTTGTTCTTTCTGAAGAGCGTGTGGGGGCTGGGTGGAGAAGAAGGGAAGGGGAGACGTGGGTCGGGTCAGACAGTAATGGGTTTGGGTTGGGTATTTAAATTGGGTTGGGTTGTGAGTTAAAGAGGATATATGGGTTGGATGGGTCAAGGGATTAAGTTTAGTGTTGGGTTGGATGTTTGGGCTTGGGATGAAAATAAAATGGGGATGGATTGAATTGACGTTTGGGCTGTTGGATAATTGGAAAAAGGCCCAAGCCGGTCTTTTAAATGAGTTGAAGGGAAAAAGGGTTTGGATTTAAAGATGGCAAAAAAAATAAAATCAAAAATTGGTTAGACTTTAAATAAAAAATGAATTTGTATTAATTAATCAACGAGCTTCCTTATCTAATAATTATAAAAATCGTAAAAAGTGATTCAAACGTATAATTGTAAATTAAATCAACTAGTTTAATAAAGCATTTAAATGTATATTTTGATGATTTTTGAATAAGCATAAGATATACTACTTATATACATAATTATGTAAAACACATATTATCGAAAGTTATGTTAAACGTATTCGAAGTAACATAAAATTCATGTATTATATTTTTTAATTTTTTGCAAAATTTATAAAATTAATTAATTAAAATAATTTGGAAAACTTACGAAGCTCGATAATTAATTTACGCCGACGTGGGTCAAAATTGGGTGTCAACAACTGTCCCTCATTTTACTTGGGTTGATGCAAGCAATTCGAGGAAAATGAAATTGACCAAACCAATTTTGACCCACACCATTCATTTTGAAGGAAGGATTCGACAAAGGGTTGGGAATTATGGCCGAACCCTTGCAAACGGGTTTCCTACATATCTCAGGCTATATGAGAATTCAGGCCACTTGTAGTTCAATAAGCTTGATTTACCACACGATTTGGAAGAATCCGAAGCCACCTCGATACAGAATTATGAAGGTATCAAAATGCTCGAGAATAGAATTCGAGAGCGAATGTTGGAATACAGCCAAGTTTTCAACATCGAATCCGCCTACATATCCTTAGACCTTAGAAATCAGGCTGTGTGTAGTTCGACTAGATCGGTGGAAATGGAAATCTATTATGCTAGACAAACCTTTGGTTCTGGACAAGTGACAAATTAACGAGTATGAAAAGGAGGCTTGTAACCTCTTTAGCCATGAATGTGGCGCGCTTCACACACACAACTAAGAACTTACACGGACATAATTTCCAGAGCTCTTGACGCATTATCACTCAGATTGGAAACTTGCTTCCGATAAAACAAAACTTCCGGATGCGAGACTGAAACTGACAGAACTAAAGAAAAACTCGCATGCCTCGAGAGGGTGGTTCGATTGTGGTGGAAGTCGCTCCTCTGCTCGCGTCCTAAGAGTTTGACATTCCTCTTTGGACTGTGTCCCAGTTCGCAGCTAAGAAAAAGTTCCACGTTGTGCTGCATCCTTTTTGATGTCGTCCGCACCTGTGGTTTTTGGAGAATTCATCCTTTTGGATGCTCTCGACAAAGACTGAGATAAAACTCGTCAGCTTAAAAAATGCAATCAGGATGGGAGACAGTGTCTTTTTACCATGTCGACACTTCATTGTTCTCCTTAAATCGACGTCGACTCGATCGGTCTGGCGTCCAGCAAATAAAGCTTATGCCTTGTGTTTTGCAATATAATCTTCAATGTACTCTATACTTGATATCGAAATAAATAAATAAATGTTGATGCGATGTTGATGTCTCTTTTGTCGTCATCTTCGATGCTCTTCTTGATGCTTATTTTTAATCAAAATGAAAGATGTAGTTGAGGCCGACGGATAAATGTTGTTCTTGGGATAAACAGTTTCCCTTTCTTTATCCGTGTATGTCCTCTTGCGGGGCATGAATATCTTACCGCGATACGTAAATTCCCGCGAGATATGAATCTTCTCGTGATGCATAACTTTCAGCAAGGAATGAAATCCTCTCGTGATGTGCAAAACTCTACGAGGAATGGATTCTTCTCGTGATGCATAAATTTTGACGAGGCATGAAATCTTCTTGTGATGCGTTAATTCCAACGAGGTATAAAGCCTTCTCGCGATATATAAATTTGACGAGGCATGAAATCTTCTCGTCGTGCATAAATTCCAGCGAGTTATGAAGCCTTCTCGCGATATATAAATTTGACGAGGCATGAAATCTTCTCGTCGTGCATAAATTCCAAACTCGCAATGCATGATTTTCCGCGATACGTGACTTTCCGCAATGCATGATTTCTCGCTATGCATGATTTTCGCAACGCATGATTCTCCGCGATGCATGGATATTTATATCGTCTGTGTTGATGATAACGGCAAGACGACCTCCAGATAATATATCGAGTTGATCGATAACAATAAAATAACTATCTCTTCTGGGGTAATGCGTTGTCTTGATTGACAATAATTATCTTGCCTTGATAATGTAATGCAAATAGCGTCCTTTACGGAAATCGTGAAATCTTCGTTGAGATTCCTGTTTGATTCACCTTTGAATCTGGCCAGACACTTTTGTAAATTTCATATTGTTGGGGAATGACTTGAAATAAACAAACACATTCACAAGTCTTTGACATTAGCGATATAAAATGCTTCCTGTTCTCAGTAAAATTACTGATTTTGGGGATAGTTTTGTCCTCTTTGGAGTTCCCTGTAACGAGCTAGCTAGCTCAATAATTATCCAACTGTAACGAGGTGGATGCTCGATAATATTCCAACTGTAACGAGGTGGATAGCTCGATAATAGTCCAACTGTAACGAGGTGGACGGCTCGATAATATTCCAACTGTAACGAGGTGGATAGCTCGATAATAGTCCAACTGTAACGAGGTGGACGGCTCGATAATATTCCAACTGTAACGAGGTGGATAGCTCGATAATAGTCCAACTGTAACGAGGTGGACGGCTCGATAATATTCCAACTGTAACGAGGTGGATAGCTCGATAATAGTCCAACTGTAACGAGGTGGACGGCTCGATAATATTCCAACTGTAACGAGGTGGATAGCTCGATAATAGTCCAACTGTAACGAGGTGGACGGCTCGATAATATTCCAACTGTAACGAGGTGGATAGCTCGATAATAGTCCAACTGTAACGAGGTGGACGGCTCGATAATATTCCAACTGTAACGAGGTGGATAGCTCGATAATAGTCCAACTGTAACGAGGTGGACGGCTCGATAATATTCCAACTGTAACGAGGTGGATAGCTCGATAATAGTCCAACTGTAACGAGGTGGACGGCTCGATAATATTCCAACTGTAACGAGGTGGATAGCTCGATAATAGTCCAACTGTAACGAGGTGGACGGCTCGATAATATTCCAACTGTAACGAGGTGGATAGCTCGATAATAGTCCAACTGTAACGAGGTGGACGGCTCGATAATATTCCAACTGTAACGAGGTGGATAGCTCGATAATAGTCCAACTGTAACGAGGTGGACGGCTCGATAATATTCCAACTGTAACGAGGTGGATAGCTCGATAATAGTCCAACTGTAACGAGGTGGACGGCTCGATAATATTCCAACTGTAACGAGGTGGATAGCTCGATAATAGTCCAACTGTAACGAGGTGGACGGCTCGATAATATTCCAACTGTAACGAGGTGGATAGCTCGATAATAGTCCAACTGTAACGAGGTGGACGGCTCGATAATATTCCAACTGTAACGAGGTGGATAGCTCGATAATAGTCCAACTGTAACGAGGTGGACGGCTCGATAATATTCCAACTGTAACGAGGTGGATAGCTCGATAATAGTCCAACTGTAACGAGGTGGACGGCTCGATAATATTCCAACTGTAACGAGGTGGATAGCTCGATAATAGTCCAACTGTAACGAGGTGGACGGCTCGATAATATTCCAACTGTAACGAGGTGGATAGCTCGATAATAGTCCAACTGTAACGAGGTGGACGGCTCGATAATATTCCAACTGTAACGAGGTGGATAGCTCGATAATAGTCCAACTGTAACGAGGTGGACGGCTCGATAATATTCCAACTGTAACGAGGTGGATAGCTCGATAATAGTCCAACTGTAACGAGGTGGACGGCTCGATAATATTCCAACTGTAACGAGGTGGATAGCTCGATAATAGTCCAACTGTAACGAGGTGGACGGCTCGATAATATTCCAACTGTAACGAGGTGGATAGCTCGATAATAGTCCAACTGTAACGAGGTGGACGGCTCGATAATATTCCAACTGTAACGAGGTGGATAGCTCGATAATAGTCCAACTGTAACGAGGTGGACGGCTCGATAATATTCCAACTGTAACGAGGTGGATAGCTCGATAATAGTCCAACTGTAACGAGGTGGACGGCTCGATAATATTCCAACTGTAACGAGGTGGATAGCTCGATAATAGTCCAACTGTAACGAGGTGGACGGCTCGATAATATTCCAACTGTAACGAGGTGGATAGCTCGATAATAGTCCAACTGTAACGAGGTGGACGGCTCGATAATATTCCAACTGTAACGAGGTGGATAGCTCGATAATAGTCCAACTGTAACGAGGTGGACGGCTCGATAATATTCCAACTGTAACGAGGTGGATAGCTCGATAATAGTCCAACTGTAACGAGGTGGACGGCTCGATAATATTCCAACTGTAACGAGGTGGATAGCTCGATAATAGTCCAACTGTAACGAGGTGGACGGCTCGATAATATTCCAACTGTAACGAGGTGGATAGCTCGATAATAGTCCAACTGTAACGAGGTGGACGGCTCGATAATATTCCAACTGTAACGAGGTGGATAGCTCGATAATAGTCCAACTGTAACGAGGTGGATGGCTCGATAATATTCCAACTGTAACGAGGTGGATGCTCGATAATAGTCCAACTGTAACGAGGTGGATGCTCGATAATATTCCAACTGTAACGAGGTGGATAGCTAGATAATATTCCAACTGTAACGAGGTGGATAGCTCGATAATATTCCAACTGTAACGAGGTGGTTGGCTCGATAATATTCCAACTGTAACGAGGTGGATGGCTCGATAATAGTTCAACTGTAACGAGGTGGACGGCTCGATAATATTCCAACTGTAACGAGGTGGATGGCTCGATAATATTCCAACTGTAACGAGGTGGATGCTCGATAATAGTCCAACTGTAACGAGGTGGATGCTCGATAATATTCCATCTGATTCAAAAATAGAAACCTGAAATGGGAAAGCATATATACGAACCACTTATGGGGTGGATCGCCCAACAAACTATATGCTAAAGTCTTTGATTGGCCAATCAAAACACATAATCCACTTATGGGGTGGATACCCAACAAATTAGAATTATGACTCTGACATATTCAAGAAACAAGTACGCCAAAATTGCTACGCGATAAACATACTAAAAAAAACTAAATTGACGTTTATGCACGTCGCGACTACGATTCTGTTCTTTAAAAGAAAGAATTATCGAGGTGAATGACTTAATTCATTCACAAGGAAAATAAAGACACTCTCGTCTTCCTTGACAAACTCAGCAGAATTTGAGTTTGTTGCAGTCATCTTAATCGTTATCGAAAACTTGTAACAATTCGATAATTTTGACTGTCAAGGAGATATGTGGTCACCATCATCTTTCTGATGTGATGGACTCGGCAAATCCCCTTGCAACACTTCTAAGTTAGTGTCACTTTGATCATCTTCAAAATTTGATGTCGCTTTCATATACGACTTTATCAATACTATCACTTGCAAAGCTCGACACCAAACATTAGTATCGATGATGAAGTAAAGAATAAAAGTAAAGTTGAGGAACTAGATTGAGTCATTTGGCTTATCCAGATTAGGCTATGATGAGTCCAACTGTAACTTTGATCATGACTCATAACTAGCGATCCTCCTGCACTTTGCTTCTTGCAACTTTGAAAGAATCTATCAATGTTCGGCCTTAATATTCCTGCAAGATAAAAAGAAACTTGTTTATAAGTCACCCGAGGCAATATAAAGAAATAGAGATAAAATGAGATGGAAGATTTTATAGGTTTTGTTGATGAGTCCACGATGGGTGCAATGACGCCTTTTGTCATTCATGACAGCTTTATATGGCCATTTTTGTGACTTCAATGTTCCTGCATCCAAAGAAAAATTCTTAGTTTGAAAGACTTATTTGTGTTGGTCTTGTCTCCATGCTCCTTGTTGCAGTTGGCTTACAAGCTCGCCCGTTCTTTATATGACATATTTGATGGAATTTTTTGAGGACCCTCCTCAAAAAATTGTCCCGGTCTAAAATATATAAGAACTCTCATGACTGCTCTGTTAATTCTGAGGTTGCTCATTCTTGAACCTTGAGGCCCCTCCTCAAAATTTTGTCCCAGTTTACCTCAATAAGTAACAAATGACATTTGTGGAATTTTTGAGATCATCTCAAAAATTCTGTCCCAGTTGCAAACTAGATTATCGTAATTTTGAGATCCACCCAAGGCTAACTCCGTAGAATTTTGGTCTTCTATTTTGACTTGTTGAAGAAGTCCAACTTCAAATGAATTTTTGAGATCCTCTCAAAAATTCTGTCCCAGTTTCCATTATGAAGAGAAATGGAAATCTTACTGGGTATATGACCGAGCCGTTGTGGCGCCTACGTATCCCATTGGAGCAGGAATCAGGTCAAACGTAGTTCCCCCTCTCAAGGATTAACAAAAATAGGAAGTTTTGATAAAGAAACGACCGAGGCCGACATAGGCCGCCTACGTATCTCATTATTGAGAAATCAGGTCGAACGTAGTTCAAACCGCAAAATTTTGGTTTCTGTTTTGACTCATTAAAGAAGTCCCACTTCAAATGAATTTTTGAGATCCTCTCAGAAATTCTGTCCCAGTTTCCATTATGAAGAGAAATGGAAATTTCACTGGGAATATGACCAAGCCGTTGTGGCGCCTACGTATCCCGTTGGAGCAGGAATCAGGTCAAACGTAGTTCAGACCTAACAAAATAATTGAAGGGGATAAATGGGGTGACCGAAGCCGACATAGGCTGCCTACGTATCTCGTTCTCGAGAATTCAGGTCAGACGTAGTTCGTTACAAGAAATGTGCGATACATTTTCAAAAGAAAGGTAACAAAACTTCATATGCAAAATTTGGCCAATGTTGGGCATTCTTCTTCTCGACCTTTGATGATGAATATCTTCAAATGACTCAGTTCAGAAATGTCTTGTACTCACTCTTGAGCATCCAATGTGTCATTCATTCAGGTGGTTTCCTCAATATTGATCAAGTTGTTGTTGATCAAGTTTTGTATCTTGTGCTTCAGAGCTGAACAATTCTCTGTGTCATGTCAAACGGCTCCTGAATGATAAGCACATCTGTGGTCAGCTCTGTAAAATTTTCCCAAAGGGTTGGCTGTTCTTCCTTCTATAGGATGGAGCATACCCATTGCCTTCAACCTTTCATAAAGTTGAGTTTGAGATTCCCTTAATGGTGTAAATACTTTAGGAGCCTTTCTGAATTTTGGGCGAGGAAATTTTTCCTGACTGACATTATGGTTTTGATATTTCCTTTGAGAAGCTGGCCTCATACGGGTAGCCGTGATCATACTTACCTCCTCCACTTTTCCTTTTGATTTATCCATATCACTAATTCTGGTAGATTTTCCATTAGATCGCAATGCGGTAAGTTTGGTGAGCTTTCCAGTCTTGAAACCATCTTCCAAAGCTTCTCCCACTTTGACAATCTCGACAAACTTTTGTCCCATTATACACACCATTCTTTCATAGTACTCAGGCTCTTGAGTACAAATGAACATTTCAGTGATCTCACGTTCGGACATGGGAGGTTGAACTCTTGCAGCCTCTTTTCTCCAACGAAGAGCGTACTCTCGATAATTTTCTGTAGACTTGTGTTTAATCTTCTCCAAGTAGTAGCGATCTGGGGCATCTTCTATGTTATGTCCAAATCTTTCTGTGAAATCCTTTGCGAGTGCATTCCAACTTTTCAATTGTTTCAGTTCCTGTGATGTAAGCCACTCCAAAGCTTCTCCACTTAGACTTCGACTGAAGAGACGCATCAACAATGCTTCATTTTTGCCAACTCCCACGAGTTGATCACAATAAACTTTCAAATGTGCTAGAGGATTTCCTGTTCCGTTAAAAGTGACAAACTTTGGCACTTTGAACCCTTCTGGTAGGTCGAGATTCGGATGGATACATAAATCCTTATAGCTTAATCCATCGACTTCGGAAATATAGTGCAACTCCTTCATGGCTTTCCTGATCTCTTCTTCATATTCACCTTGAGTACCTCTTCTTTCGACCTCCACTCTCTCTCCTGTTTCTTATAGTGCTCAAGCTCGGAACAATCGACATGAGGTTCATTTGGAATTGGGATTTGGAAAGTAGTCTTTTGAGGTATGGGTGGAACAATGGAGGGATTCTGGGTATTGTGAGTGGCTTGATAATTTTGGGGGAAAGTTTGAGGATCGGTATTTTGGTTTTGAAGATGGGGGAAGGTTGGAGCATTGTTCATATTTTGGTTTTGAGGGAGATGGAGGATTTGAAGGTTAGTATTTTGAGGATGTTGTGGTGCTTGACACAACATGGTGGCGTGACGGGGATTGGAGGTAGTTAAGTCAATGGTTGGAGGATTTTGAGTGGGGTTAGAGAGAAGGTTCTGAACTTGTTCCGCGTTTGAGGGAGGAAAGTGGAGTGGAGGTCTTCCATCTCTTGGAGGGTTGAAGGACGAAATTGGATTAGACAAATCTTGCATTCTTTGCATTTCGACCCTCATTTCGGCAATCTGTTGCATTAACTGCATAATCAATTCATTTCTATCAGCGGCGGCGGGTTGAGCCACGACAACGTCATTCATGTCAATCTCATCATTGTTATTCCCCATCGTTGTCTTTTCTTTTTGCAAATTTGATCGGGTAAGGAATCTTTTAGGGGGCTTTAGACCTTGTGAAATACGGATGATCAACCAACTTACCAACACAAATCAGTTTTAAATACCTGACAAATGAAAAAACTCAAAAGACCAATGTGTTAGTGCCTGGAGGTGGTAAATAATACAAGATATCACATATAGGTGTAAACACATAAGAGTTGCTTTATTCGGAGATAAACTGGCTCACAAATATAGGGTAACCAATATAAAGAAATGGTCAAATAGACAGGAATTTGTCTACTTGACTTTGGGATTAGTGAATAAAAATGTCGACTTGAGTCGAAACAAAGTTGACGGTATCTTTCATTACCGTACTTTGATTTTTGATTGAGACGTAACTCTAATTTCTTGTAAGAGTCGAGAAAGATAAAATTTCTCAAAATTCTTTTGATTTGAAATGATGAATCTTTTTGATCTCTTCTTTCATATTCACCTTGAGTACCTCTTCTTTCGACCTCCACTCTCTCTCCTGTTTCTTATAGTGCTCAAGCTCGGAACAATCGACATGAGGTTCATTTGGAATTGGGATTTGGAAAGTAGTCTTTTGAGGTATGGGTGGAACAATGGAGGGATTCTGTGTATTGTGAGTGGCTTGATAATTTTGGGGGAAAGTTTGAGGATCGGTATTTTGGTTTTGAAGATGGGGGAAGGTTTGAGCCTTGTTTGTATTTTGGTTTTGAGGGGGATGGAGGATTTGAAGGTTAGTATTTTGAGGATGCTGTGGTGCTTGACACGACGTGGTGGCGTGACGGGAATTGGGGGTGGTTGAGTCAATGGTTGGAGGATTTTGAGCGGGGTTAGAGAGAAGGTTTTGAAATTGTTCCGTGCTTGAGGGAGGAAAGTGGAGTGGAGGTCTTCCATATCTTGGAGGGTTGAAGGATGAAATTGGATTAGGCAAATCTTGCATTCTTTGCATTTCGACCCTCATTTCGGCAATCTGTTGCATCAACCGCATAATCAATTCATTTTCATCAGCGGCGGCGGGTTGAGCCACGACAACATCATTCATGTCAACCTCATCATTGTTATCCCCCATTATTGTCCTTCTTTTTTGCAAATTTTGATCAGGGAAGGAATCTTTAGTGGGCCTTAGACCTTGTGAAATACGGATGATCAACCAACTTATCAACACAAATCAGTTTTAAGTACCTCACAAATGANAAATACCTGACAAATGAAAAAAACTCAAAAGACCAATGTGTTAGTGCCTGGAGGTGGTAAACAATACAAGATATCACATATAGGTATAACACACAAGAGTTGCTTTATTCGGAGATAAACTGGATCACAAATATAGGGAAACCAATATAAAGAAATGGTTAAATAGACAGGAATTTGTCTACTTGACTTTGGGATTAGTGAATAAAAATGTCGACTTGAGTCGAAATAAAGTTGACGGTATCTTTCATTACCGTACTTTGATTTTTGATTGAGATGTAACTCTAATTTCCTTGTAAGAGTTAGAAAAGATAAAATTTTCAAAATTCTTTTGATTTGAAATGATGAATCTTTTTCTGATATGAGAGTAGTACTAAAGTGAAATGATTTTTTTTTCGGAAACAAAAGACTCGAAGAGTATTTGGACGCACTTTTGATAGTGACTCGATATTTATGCTTATGGGTTCTAAAAATATTTGAAGAAGAGTGAGCTAGAATATCTCCAGACAAAACAACATATTCACATAAGCAGTTATAGACAAATATTGCGCGTTCTAAACAGATATGTGACCCTTTTCTGCCAAGGGTGGGCCTAGCGATTTGAGGGATGTATACGTCATTTGAAATATTTCTCGAACACCGTATACATCCTTCAAATTTAAACACATAACATAAACGTCCTATCGAGCCGTAGGCTCTTTGGACTCAAGGTGGACTTTTCTAATGGGCCCGACACTCCTTGGGTGTCGGGTCATCTTAGGCCAATGCGCTATTTTTCGGGATTTGGTTTCGCTCTATCCTAGTTTGACTAAGAGTGGATTGTATTTAGAGTGGAATGGGTAACCCAAGCGGACTACTTGGGCTGGGACAATTAACGATCGTTGACTATCAAGTAGTCAACTACACTCGTCAGGGTGCCCCGAGAATATTTTTGGTTAACGAACGACTGCGAACCCGCATAATCGTCCTTTAGTGGAAATGTAATAAGCGTCGTTTGACGGAAGTATGTATGTTATGCATGCAACAGTTAAAATCTGAATAATTTAAACACTTAAACAATAAATCACAAATAATCAAATACGCTAATCCTAAGGTTAGAATCCTCCAAACTCCCCAGCGGAGTCGCCATTTCTGTTTTATCGAAAAAATGATTTCGAAAAAGTTCGTTTTATTTTTGACTTTAGGAGTCGCCACTTAATTTTGAGAAAATTAAGAAAACTTATTTTCCAAACAACTTAAACAGAAAAATCATTTTGAAAACATTTTTTAAGGGTTCGGGATTCCTATTAGCGTCTTAGGAAGGTGTTTAAAGCACCTAAGACACTCCGCTAACTACGGTTTTCCGGCGATTAACTTATTTGACTATTTATTTTAACTTTTTGGCGAATCTTTTATTGAACTTATTAAAGATTACCTAGACAAATTTTACGAATCTTGCAATATTTAGTGTTTTAAGATTCCGTTAAAGTTAAACCTTTTAAATTTTAACTCTAAGCAACTTTCGGATTTAAACATCTATCCTTTTAAAGTTTCAAATTTTTAGTTTTGAGTATGATAAAGCAAAAGGCGTTCGATGGGGGTTTGGAGGTTTCTAGCTCTAAAACTAACGATAACCCACAGAAAAGCATATGAAACAAATAACGGGGGAGGGGAGAGAGAGAGAGAGATTTGGGTCCAAACTCGGGTTCTGTTCGCCTTGACCGAGTTTTGGACCCACCTGTTTTTGGGTATTTGACCCATTTCACCTATCCTAATCTAAACATGCAAAAATAATTACAAGAAGAGTAAAAAAAACGAGGAAAACAACGAGGGCTTATGCTCATTACAAATGAAATGCAAAAATAAATAAAAAAAGATCTTCCAATCCTGTGCTTCTTCGGCTTTTCGATCTTCGTAGAACTTAGAATTTCAACATGCCCAATTCGTGGTCGGTTGACTCGATGAAAGAATTTAGAGCCTTCATGGCTCTATTCTCCGAGGCAAAGTGAGAACTTACGGAGTCCACAGAATTCGATCGGGGGAGAGCTCATGCAAAAGAAGACGATAAGCATTAACATATAAAATAGTACATAATCTATTGATAACTAAAAAAAAAACTCAAGCAACATATGTATCAGAACCTGTACACCAAAATCTACGCGAGCTAGGAGGAATTTTTGACAAAAAGAAATGTAATTATAGGAAATTAAACAACACATATTGAAACAATCAATACAACTAAAACAATGCCCCCGACGCACAAAATATTAACTGCTCAAGCGTGGTACAGCAACCCAAACGACTAGGCAGACTTAAACGTACAGTTAAATTCGGCTAAACATTTAGACATTAATGAATGACAAAAATAAACATGCAACAATTCGAAAGGCAAAACGACTCTTTGTTATATTCATTCCACAAAGTCTCAATATAAAAAAAAATATTGAACTAATGCCAGCATGCACGTTCATAATGATAGGGACTAATAAACTTCTTGCAGCATGCAATTGTATGCAATAAGCATATATGATATGGCAAATGACCTTAAAAAAAGCTTAATGAAAGATACTATAAGGGATATGTAAAATTTGTTCCTTCAAACTTATTGTAGTTCATGACAAATAATAGAGAGGCTTATTGTTGAGCAACCTTGTGATTTTCATACAAGACAAACACGAGGTATTTATTGAACTATAACTCAAATAGGTCAAGCGAACATAAAGTAACCACCGAAGAAAGCTAACCTAGACAATATGAGGACCATACCCTACGTTAGACTGGCTGACTTCCAAACAAAAGGAAAATATTCGGAGCCATCACATCTATAGAAGTCGGAAAATAACATCGCGAAATGGATGGCAGAACAATCCATACATACTAGACAGAATGGGAATAGAGCATGCTGAACACAATATACGAATCACCGCAAGCAACTAACTACGAAAACACATCGACGCTCCATACGACTTGGCATAGACAAACTAATATTCTTTCATATCGAGACTATATTCCAGAGAGCACAACCATCTTCTAACACCAAAGAAATACGACATATACAAGAAAAACTTATGCCGGCCCACAGCATACAAGCAACAATCGAGAGAGAAACGAGTTATAAACAAAATAAGGGTCGATTCTCACCTTCTTTAGGCAGCGAACTTGAGGACGATGCGAGCGATATGCCAGCGAGCTTCCACCCTCGGACGAGACAGCTAATGGCGAAGGCAGAATCGATACCGGAAGCTTTCAATCCTTGAAAATTTCCTTCTTAAGTTCTCGACACATAAATGTGTGAATCTGCCTTCCTATGACCTCGTACCTATTTTCGTAAGATGAAACAAACTGCGAAGGGGGTAACAACTCAAAAGCACTCTTCAGAATTTACCCAACCCAGAATTTCGTTTAGTTTTCTCAAAAGAAAACGATAGAACGAACTAAGAATTTCTTCCAAAATAAACAAGGAGAAACCAGGGAATTTTCAACGACTCCTCCACGACAGACAGAAGAAACAATGTTTTCCAAAAGTTCTTTCATTTTTCGTGATAAAATCTCTCTCTTATTTCTCCCACAAAAATTTTTCAACCTACAAAATTGTCCAACGCACTGTTCTCCTACAGCAAAACAGAAGAGAACCAAAAATATTTTCAAGATTTTTTCTCCACCCCCAAAATCTCCAACACTCAAAATTCTAACCCCTCTTCGTGTTGAACTTACATTTCCGAAAATCCCACCCCTTTCCTGAAGAAGAAAGGGGCCTTTTATAGAGGAAGAGAAACTGGGTTTCTAATTTGGGGGCCGGTAACACCATTTCGGCCCATTTCGAATTTGAAATTCAAAGTCTTCCAGATGCTGAAGAATATGCTCCGAAGATGCTTCAAATTGCAACGGATTGGAAGCATATGTGGAGGGTCGAGATGAAATCGACGTCCTTGCAAGCTACGTGGCACAATCCCACGCTGCAAGGACGGAGTTTGCAGCCTTCCCTGCTGCAAATTTCGTGGTCGTACGAAAAAGGGAGGCGTCGCAGAGGCTGCAGAGGTGCGTTGGGTGATCTCGCTCTTCCACGCGCTAGAGAGAGAGGGAGAGAGGCGTGGGGGACACGCGGTTTCTGTTGGGGTCGCGTGGGGAAGGGAGAGAGCGTGAGGGAGAAGGGGAGATGAAGGAGGGGGGGTCGCGTGTGGGTTTCTGCTGGGGGTCTGGGGTTTCTGTTTTTCTGGGTTTATTCTTTCTGAAGAGCGCGTGGGGGCTGGGTGGAGAAGAAGGGAAGGGGAGACGTGGGTCGGGTCAGACGGTAATGGGTTTGGGTTGGGTATTTAAATTGGGTTGGGTTGAGAGTTAAAGAGGATATATGGGTTGGATGGGTCAAGGGATTAAGTTTAGTGTTGGGTTGGATGTTTGGGCTTGGGAATAAATAAAAGGAAGTGGGCTTGGGATGAAAATAAAATGGGGATGGATTGAATTGACGTTTGGGCTGTTGGATAATTGGAAAAAGGCCCAAGCCGGTCTTTTAAATAAGTTGAAGCGAAAAAGGGTTTGGATTTAAAGATGGCAAAAAAAATAAAATCAAAAATTGGCTAGACTTTAAATAAAAAATGAATTTGTATTAATTAATCAACGAGCTTCCTTATCTAATAATTATAAAAATCGTAAAAAGTGATTCAAACGTATAATTGTAAATTAAATCAACTAGTTTAATAAAGCATTTAAATGTATATTTTGATGATTTTTGAATAAGCATAAGATATACTACTTATATACATAATTATGTAAAACACATATTATCGAAAGTTATGTTGAACGTATTCGAAGTAACATAAAATTCATGTATTATATTATTTAATTTTTTGCAAAATTTAAAAAATTAATTAATTAAAATAATTTGGAAAACTTACGAAGCTCGATAATTAATTTACGCCGACGTGGGTCAAAATTGGGTGTCAACACCCCATAGGAACCTTAGATAGTGGATCCACATAGAAGCTACATGATGTTGATGTCCTACCTTTGCTAGTTGGGTGGCCTCTTTTTGGTGTGAGGGGTTGACACTGGATTCCATGTTTAGCTCACATGGTCTATGTATTTTATGGAGAAGTTTCCCGAATGTAAAATGAACAAAAGAAAGTAAGAAGATGAAGACTATCTAGGACTACCTAAGAGATGTTACTTAGTGTAGGTAAGGGAATGAGACTTTACTTATACATTGCACAAGTAGGTCTTGAAGAGAATTCTAGGGTGAGTTCTTTATGTATGTATGTGTTTGTATATATATATAAATATATATATATCTTATGCATGACATTATAGTGTTAACATACTTGTTATAACTGATGTGCATGATGTTAGTCTCATTTGATATACATGATGATGGTCTCACTTAGTATTCATGTTGTTGGCTATACTTGTCATAATGGTGTTTGAAGTGAAGGGCAATGCTTGTGATCTCCTTATTGGTTTACTTGGTATGTGTGAGGTTATGGGGCTTCACATATACATTGTACTAGTAGACTTAGATTGAGGTTATGAGTAAGTTATTGTGACATCGTGATGAAATGAACTCTAAATATGCAATGTTCACTATGGTTTCATTATAGTAATTATAATAGTATGGACTTGTATGTTGTCTTAAGATGTTAATAAGGACTAATGGATTATTACTATGATATAATAAATGAATGAGTTCTTATATAAGGTATATGAAGTATGTGGGTTTTATGTCTACGGTTAAATGAATATGTTCTTACTTATTGAATGTTATTTGCCTAGTATAGGGTGACTTTTAGGAAAACTTTTGTGAATAGTATTATGGGATGCTACTTGTACATTGCACTAGTGTGACTTGGAGTTGTCTTAGGTGATGGTTCTTGTGTGAAGGTTATGTCAATGATATGCTTGTGTCCTATGAATGTATGTGGTTGAATTGATGAAGGTTGAATGAATGTCCATCCTTTGTTACCTTAAGGTGATACTTTTGTATGAATGGTGGAATGGGACACTATTCATGCATTGCACTAGTATTACCTAAGGGTTGCTTTAGGTACAGGAGTTATGGTAAAAAGAAAAGGTAATGTAATGGAGATATTGAATGTTCCTTGATTTGATAAATGGATTTATGTGTGGTATCCATGTCTAATATAATGTATGTAAACTATATTGTGCTTATTGTATGAAATGTTCATGAAGTTTCTCTAAAAAACATGAAGCATTTTTCAACTAAATGTCCTCTTTAAAAGTTTATTTTTTCATGGTTATAATATTTAGTTCATTCTTATAGTAATACCATTCTTATTCATCTCTTACACAAAGTGTAGGTGGTGATATCTAAAGGATCTTTCCTAGAATGAAAAGTTTGGATTACTATTCCCAAGTTTGAGTGTGTCCTTAATAAATCAAGGACATTCATGTCAAGAGATTATTTAACTTTATGTAATAGTATAGAAATGTTCTTTTGTATTGTTAAGGGTCATGTCCCTAAGTATTTACGAAAGTCGTGTCTAAGATAGCATAATGATACTTAGTACTTCAATCTTGCATTTAATGGTTTTAAATTACATGACCTTTTTGTCTTGTGTTATGGTATGAAACTTTTTTAAATTTTCCGCTATTTTAGGTTTATGCTATGAAAGTATGCTTAGGAATTATATAAAACCTCCGAGAGGTCGAATACTTTGTGTAACAACTAGGGGGTGCTCTCTGGTTGTGACATTTAAGGGATTTATTAACGACTTAATTTATGCCTTTCCCGTTACATATCGGCCCTCATGCTATTGTAGCGGCAGCAGTACCACAATGGCATTTTCTAACTAGTGAGCCCTCCAAAAAAATCTACGTTCTTCTCGTCTACCACAACTGTTACTATCTCGCTACAACAACCCGGTCACAGCGGCAAAGATCCCTCAAGAGCGGCACAAAATGAAACAAAGAGATCATTTGCATAATTCCAAAGTCCCAATCTACAAGACACTTCTATTCCACTAAGCTCAGAAAATACCCTTCACCCTAAGATCAATTTTCGGAGCTCTGCTCACTCAAATTCAATTCCGTAAAATCGTACGGGTTCGTTAATGATTTATATAACACCTCATGTAATCTAATTCTTAATTAAGGGCATACATTTGATACATGATTTATCTACACCTTAAAGACTATGATTTCCTCTATATCTGGACAAGGTTGGGAAAAATTCAAATGCTACAAATGTTTTTCCAACCCCAAATTTTCTCTCGTTGGTATTTCTATAATGATGGAACCCAGTCGTTACATTCCAAAACCATAAATTCAAATTAGTATATTCAATGATGGCTAAGGAAACATAGTAGAATTCATCATTAGTATTGATAAAGTGTTCACTACCATCATTATCAATATAATTTATTCTTTCTTCATCGAAATTTACCCTAGTTTCAAAAAATTGGAATTTATTTGTGCATGTGTTCTTTTTCTTGTGGAAACAATATTAGGAAACAATACGTTATAGCGGAACTACATAAGTAAAAGGTCATTATTTCTAAATTTTTTATACCGAACATCCTCCTTTAACAAAAAATAAAACAGAAAAATTAAGTAAATCAAAATTAATAACTTTCTTACAAGTTAAAGAGTCATGTAATGTTATTTCTACTCTTATTCCCAACATCAACTAAACTTTGTACAACTCAATAATCACAATGATGTAGGGTACCTTGCTCAAGGTTGTTTTATGCATATCTGTCTTTGTAGATGGTTGTATGTGAGTAAATGGATGATGAGCACAAGTAGAATTAAGCACATACCCCTTTACTCAGTAACCTTTCAAATAAACTTTTGTACAACCTAAAAATTTCCATGTATCCAACATTTGAGATAGTACCGCTAACTTAGATTGAATAATCGTATGCATTTCATAGTTTTCCATATTTTTATAGTAATTGTGCTTCATTAGACAAAGTATATATAACTAATTAACCATTTATCACTATTAAATGTTTGATGTATTTTGATAATCCTCACAAATGTAGGGACACGATTTCCACCAGGGTGTTCTCATCAAGGTATAATATGGTGTACAATTGGAAAGTTGTCTTATCAGAATGTTGGTAAATCACTCAGCGTACTTCACCAATAAAAATGGATGAGGTTGTTTGCCCAAGAGACAAACAACTTGTTGAACTCATTCATTCAAAGAGAGAGAATGAAGCTTCAAATACAAAAATACAAGATGGGACCTGATCAACTGAAGAAATGCTTTCTGTATATGTTGTTTTTTTGTAATGCTTGTATAGTTCTAAGCTTATAGGATTCGTTTCACTCTTATAAGTGAGTCGGTGTAAGAACATCGTTAGATTTAGCTTTGTGCCATACTGTTGAAGTCTATATTAAGTAGTGATAGATAATATAGTTGGCAATGAATAGATTTCTTTTGCTCAGTAAATAATCGGTGTATTAGTGAGTGTGAGATTAAGAGTTTAGTCTTACTCTTATAGTTGAAATTTATATTTACTTTGCATGGAGATTAGTGAAAACAGTTGAAAATTTTATGTGACAGGTCGTGGATTTACTCCATCGAGCAAAGAGGTTTCCACGTAAAATCTCATGTGTCCATTTACTTCCAATTTTTTACTTTTAGCATTCAAATTGTACTAAAGGACCTGGTCTTGTGATCCTTAGTTGACATAAACATTCCAACAACTGGTATCGGAGCCACAACTTCTCTATCTCATTAAAACCAAGAGAAAGAAGATCATAAAAGAATAGCTTCTCCACCAAGTCCAAAATAAGGTCGATCCACAACTCATCCAACTTGATTCAATGGACAATAATATGGATGGTGGAAGACCAGTATGCATGATTACATAATTGTAGATGACAACAAGCTGTGAGATGTAATACTCAATATTATTTATGTTCCTGCAAAGGATATGAAGGAAGACGATCTTACTAGAGTAATTCCCAAGTCCAGAAAGGAGTACAATGAAGCTGACAGGAAGA
This sequence comes from Solanum pennellii, assembly GCF_001406875.1. NCBI lineage: Eukaryota > Viridiplantae > Streptophyta > Magnoliopsida > Solanales > Solanaceae > Solanum > Solanum pennellii. Next base: position 33,388,420 of record NC_028643.1, read on the forward strand.
AAATTGAAAAGAAATACATAGATAAGAAGATATTGGTTTGTGGGATTGTTGCAGATGAATAATACAAGATCCCTGTCTGTGAGACTGCAAAAGAAATCTGGGGCTGCTTGAAAAGAGCCCATGAAGGAATAACTCAGGTCAAAGAGTTGAAGGTGGATAGTGGACAACTCAATATGATAACAATGTTAGCATGGAGCAGGGTGAAATCATCCATGATATGAACACTAGGCTTACCTTCATCACAAATGAACTAAGGTGTCTTGGTGAGACCATTCATCTAAGCAAACAAGTTTGAAAAATTCTCAAAGTTCATTCAAATCATCGGAAAGAAAAGTGAACTTTATCACTGAGGCCAGAGATCTAAAAGTTCTAACTATAAGTGAGCTAACTGATGAGCTAAACAAGCAACAGGATTCATCCAAGAGGGAAGGAAAGCAATAGAAATCAGTGGCGTTGAAGATATCTCAAAATGATGTCTCTGAAGATAAGGGTTAAATGGCTTATTTGATTAGAAGGTTTCAAAAAATAGTCATAAAGCATGGAGGATTCTTAAAAAGGGAACCACCAGTAGAACAATAAAAGCCAACGACCTCTGTCACAAGTGTGAAAGAGAGACTACTTTATAAGAGACTGTCAGAGTCACAAATATGAACTGCAAGATTTCAAACCACAGATAAAGGATCAAGTCCCTGACCATGCTAAAAGAAATTCCAATGAAGATGAAGTGGTGAAGAAGGCCTTTGCAGTATGGGGAAATGCCTCTGGTGACTGTGAATAGGAAGAACATCATGACGATGTCGTTATGCTGGAAGTTAATAATGATAACACTATTTTTAACTCCATATTCTAATGAATGGCTAAATCTGATGATGAAGAGGACAAGGATGGGGTGACTTTTTCTAATCATAAAAACTATTAGGACACATTGTCAATTAAATGATTGATCAAACTTGTTATGTTTATTGACCTGGTTGATGAATTAACAAATGAAAATTTGATTTTGAGTGAAAATTTGAATGTCTGTGAAGATTAAAAAAATCCTCCCTTATTTCCCAGATGTTCAAAATAAATGTTAAGTTGAGTATTCTAGAGATTGATAGTCATCAACTAGAAGAGAACCTGGTACTCTAAGATTCTTTCTAACTTGTCAAATTAGAAATTCAACAGTCGGAAAGGCTTAGGGTGTCGAAAGATAAAACCTACTTACAACCCTCATAGCAAGTATGTGTCAGTGTCTGATAACTTTTAGTGCACCCACTATGGGAGAAATGGTCACTTGAGAAGAAACTATGAGTCTTTGAAAAGGGTAAAAGACAATCAAGAAAACTTCATTAAATATGAAAGAAGGAAAGTAGAGTAAAGGAAAGTACCTGGTCCTAGATATCATTTTAGCAAGAACGCTTTGCCTCTTTGGACTAGAAGGTTTCTCATCAAACCTCTTGATAGTTTTTGGGAACTACATCTCAAGTATGTTCCCAAATCTAACAAGTGATTCTTTTGCGAAATAGATGAAACTGTCACTGTTGGTGTAACAACCCTCAAAATGAACTAGGTTAAACTAGAGACTATCACGCGTGTTATGAGTTAATAAGGTGTGAAAATGATGATTAATAGCTTTGGAGGGCAGGTTGTAGAGTTTGGAAGTAAAACGTCGAAGAACAACCAAGACGTTCGGAAACTAGGCTTGTGTCTGCGCTACTGTGCCTTTGCATGTTTTATTTGGTGTTTGGTTGTAACGACCGCAGAAACACCCCATAGAAGTTACCAGCGTACAAGACTCGGAGAATTCCCATACAATCCTGTCGTATCATTCAGTGTATAAATACTCAAAATAAGTAGGAATTTAAAACTTTCCTCACATACACAATAATACTTTCATTAACTAGCAAGCGGAAGACTTTTTAAAAACATTCTACTTTTACAATGTCCCATTAGACCATCTATAATTTAGAATACAACATTTTGGTTTACGCCCATACAAGACTTGAAATAAAGACTAAAAGACCCTAAAAGGAACATGTGGGTCTTGTCATAGAATCTATGAGGGCTCACAAAAACTTCATCTTCAACCTTTAAAAATCTATCCATCACCCATGACATATCAAGACTTCCAATCTCTACACTTTAGTCAAAAAGGGAAAAGAAGGGGTTAGAACATTTAATGCAGTAAGTCTGGAAGTCATGCAAAAACCATTAAAAAGGGACATTTAGTATAAAACATACTTTCATAACATTTTGACAAACCCCTTCATAATATGAGTGTAAGAGACATAATACAAGTCAACAATAAAATATAAGATACTTCCCAAATAATCCACCAGATAAGGACATAATCACTTAGAATCAATTTAAGCATTTAAAACCCCCTAACAAAGGTTATCCTAAGACCAACCTAAGTAAAATATGAAGCAACCTCCCATACAACCCCTTCATACACACCAATATGATCCTTTAGACTACATAAAGTAAAGATATTTCATGTAACAGTTAGATCCATATTAATCGAGTAAGACTTTTCATCATTTATGCCCTCTACCTAACGTTACTCTAAGAATGACCTAAGGTAAGACATGAAGAGACCACTCATACACCCTCTTCAAGCACACCTAAGCAATCCTCAAATCTACCCTAAATAAGAGCCTATATATTCAACATGCTTTTACTATGTCAACAATATTCATTAAAGTCATTTAAGAGTCAAGTAATCAATTAGAGGACTTCACATAATGTTATTGAAGGACCTAAGGAACTTACTTAGTATTTTCAAAGCCTAATAGTGCAATGGGTATATAGCGTCCCATTCCACTACCCACACATTGTAAAACCTATCCAATAACTAGAGTGTACATCTCATATGATGAGAATAGGCAGTAACCAACATAGATGATACTAGCTTGGTATCGAATCCGGTGTCATAAGACCCCACACCGTGGAAGGTGTTCTACTTGCCAAAGGTACAACTAGTACTCATCCCATATTGGCACGTGGTTCAAGGATATAAAGGACTTCTTTGTACTCTAGTCTCATTCTTATATAGAGCTACTACCACAAGCATATCCACTTAGTTCTTTGACTTTGTTCTCATAGAGTAAATCATTCGCTAGGTGCATTAGAGAAGGTACCATTACAAACTCCTACCAACACATAATACTTTTTGTCCCAAGGATGGGTCAACTAGGGTTTCCAACCAAGGTCTATTAGGATAGCTCATTTGACTACTATTGAAAGGACGTCTTAGGTCTACGATCCAAGAGTTATCATTAACCTTCTTTTCATTATTCAAGGTCTCACATTCTTAACATTCTTATCAAATTCAAGGTTCCATATAAATCTTTCATAGAAGGACCTACTTTAGGTGTACCGATCCTAAGACTTCCATTTTTTCATTTATTCATACACATACATGACAAGGGTGCCTAAGCCTACCAAGTCAAGAGATCACATTCACATAACTTTCATATATCAAGAAGAGGGACCTAAGTCTTCCAATCAATACACAATATTCATCATATCATTTATCCAATATCATTCAAGTACCAAGTAGGGACAACTCAGTCTAATAACTCAAGATACCGCATCATTGTATAAGGACACTTCTTAGTCCTTCATTATCATATAACATAAATAATAGAAGAATCATAACATTATATCACCAATACAAGATCATATATACATCACATCATCCTTCACTTTATGCATTCATCTAAACCATAACACCTTGCATATAGTCACATTACTTAAAATATACAACTTCACACTATATCTTCACATAAACTCTAAAATGATACTACTTCAATTCATATAATAATGCCAATAACGCCATGATCATAATCATATACAACACATAAGCACCGCCACCATAAGTGGATCATACCAATCAATAGTAATTCTATATCAATTTCTATATTAACTAAGGGAATTAGGTCAACTTACCTTCTTCAAATATCCAAGATCACCATTCCTTAAAATATCCATAAATTTACAATATAATAGCATAATTAACCATAGAAATCAACATTTAAAACATAATCTAAACTCAATCCGTTCATCGTTAGATCATAAGAAATTAACCCATTCATAAGCCAAATTTAGAGATTTGAGAAGATCAAGGGTTCATGGAGATTTTCATTGGAAAACATCAATTATAAATCAATAATATCATATCTAGTCATTTGAAAACGTTTCATGCAAGAACCCATTACTTAGAGTAAAAATTCGAGTTTTTTCATAAACTTTAAGATCTTTGAAAATCACTTTGAAATTGGATCTAAGGTAATAGAAAGACTTTGATAAGGAAATACATACCTTATTAGAAGAACTTCAAGAGAATTGTAGAAGAAATCCATTAGAATCCACAATCTCCATCCTGACCTTGAGCTTCCATGGGAGGTTTTTGGAGAAAACCTGGGAGGGAAAGGGGTTTTGATTTAGGTGCTAGGGTCTAGGAGAGGCTTTATTAAGTTTAATACTCTCAAAATACCCAAATAAACATAAAATAACCGTCCATCCCTTTTAAAAGACTTGGGGTGAATTTACCATATCACCCCAAGCTTGGCCGAACTGTTGCAGGAAAACATGCTACAAATGATGCCCTACCATCTACTGGCTGTAGATGGAGTGACGCCCCGTCATTGGGGACAGATAACAAACATTTGCAGGACCTGCAGGTCCAATCAACACCCAAGGTTAACTGGTCGTCGTTTGAACAACTGGCTGTCCCTTGTGGCCATCGTTTGACATTGCCTGGCATCATCTTGGTTAAGAGACGGGGTCCTCCTCTAGGCCCCTTGTGGGTTCTTGGTATATTTATACCCGGATGTTAAGCCCCTAAAAATTTTTATCTAGGTCTTAGGGTCCTCTCCAATCACATTAAACACCAATAAACTCATGAAACATGCAAAGGCACACTAGAACACATACAAGCACATAAAGGACTAGTCATTAAACGTCTTAGTCGTTCCTTGACGTTTGACTTCAAACTCATCCAGACTGATCTAGAAACTCATTAACACATTAAATAAGCCAGTTAACAACCAATAAAACACAAGTGAATCTCTAGTCCAACCTAGTTCATTTTTAGGGTTGTTACACTCTCTTCCACTTGGGAACATTCATCCTCAAATAACACTTCGCACTTGAAGGGATAGTAACCAAAGAAAACCACTCACACTCATGCATACAATATCATAAACCATACACATAGTTAGGAGGAACATCACTTCACATAGAAGGCATCAGACAACTTCATGCAATTAAAGAAAGTAGAACTACCTCTACCTACTCCTTATGCATCATTCTTTACCATTTCTCATGATATTGGAGGAAATTCTTTCTCCAAGTTACATCATGATAATTAAACATTACTAAGCACATCATGCAATTTCTCATCATATCATAATCATGCAACATTTCAATAAGGAACATTTAAAGCAATTTCTTCATAAGGCTCACAAGTTAACTCATGCAAAATATAGGCATGCTCACTATTATACCTTATGAAGCAAATAGACAATCTACATTAAATGCATATGAACATGAGGGAATACAATGAATGAAAACTCATTTTCTCAAGAAGATAGGCTGGTATAATATGGGGTCACCCCTCCAGCGAGATCAAAAAAGGTTGTTTTAAAGTTTCAATCGTTTAATAGCATAATAATTGCCCCTGCCAGTACTGGAAGTAATAATAACGGACCCATTGAAGACATTTATTGATGTCTTGGAAAGAAAGTTGGTCTAGGTCTTCTCCCCTTAAAGAGGCTTATTCTCCTTTAACAGGAATTCAATAAAAGCATGCATATCACAAGGTGAATATTTGGAAACTCATATGTCATAAGAGACTCTGACATAAACCAAGATACTAGGAACTATTAGTTTTAGGCTTGAATAGGCACATAAAGAAAAGATAAGGATATATCACTCCCTACACCCTTACTATTCACCATAATTTCCCACTTATGATAAACCCATCTAAGGTCAACACGAACATACTATAAGGATCTCAATCAAGAAACTATCAATCTTACCACCACAATTCTCACCCAACTCTTCCATTCATTGGACCTCTTGAAACAACAACATCAAGCCTATCTCATGATCATTAAAGAGTCTCAAAAGTCTCATCATCAAGCCACAACATCCTCTACCATGAGAAACTCCAACTTACTCTTTCAAATATCACCTCCTTCCTTTCTAAGGTCAGATTAAAACGACATCAAACCTCTTTACTCATCACACTAAGGTCATCATCAAAACCTCCCATATTTCATCTAACAAGACACGCATGACCTCTTTTGATCTCCATAAACCTATACAACCAAACTCCTCAAAGGCTACACTCTAAGGGCTATCATAGAAGGAACAAGGGAAAGACATCATATAAACAAATTCTTAGGTACGATTAGAATGACGAAGAAGTGAAACTTTCGTAGCACCCAATAGCCTCTTATTCATAATGTTGCGCACTTCACATTATGAACATGACTCTACTAGATGTGGTTTTTGAGGCAATCTAAGACACTCCCAAGCCTTATTCTCTAATAGCAAGTTTGTAACGACCAGGGAGCACCCCCTAAAAGTTACCGGCGTACAAGACTCCGAGAAGTCTCATACAAGCCTCTCGTATCATTCGTTGCATAAAGTACTCAACATAAGTAAGAATTTAAACATTCTTCACACACGAAGAATACTTTCATTGACTAGCAAGTGGAAGACTTTTCAAAAATGTTCTACCTTTACAATATTTCATTAAACCATCTATACTTTATAATACAACATTTTGGACTCAGCCCATACAAGAATTGAAATAAGGACTAAAAGACCATTGAAGGAACATGTGGGTCTTGTCCTAGAATCTATGAGGACTCACAAAAACATCATCTTCAACCCTTAGAGACCTATCCATCATCCATGGTATATCATGACTTCCAATCCCTACACTATAGTCAAAAGGGAAAATAAGGGGTTAGCACATTTAATGCATTAAGTATGAAAGTCATGCAAAAACCATGAAAATGGGACATTTAGTATTGAACATGCTTTCATGACATTTTGATTAAAAAAACCTTCATAATAAGGGTGTAGGAAATATAATACTCAACAATCACATATAAGACAATACCCAAATAATCCACAAAGTATGAACATAATTACTTTGATTCCATTTAAGAATTTAAACCTCTACCAAAGGTTATCCTGAGAACAGCCTAAATAAGATATGAAGTGACTGCCCATACAACCCCTTCACACAAACGTACATGATCCTCAAGACTACCTAAAGTAAAGGTATTTCCTTTTACTCACTTAACACTAAGTTCCATATTCATCAAGTAAATATTTTCATCATTTAGACCCTCTACCTAAGGTATTCAAAGACTCACCTAGGTTAGACATGAAGAGACCACCCATACACCCTCTTCAAGCACACCTAAGCAATCCTCAGAGCTACCCTAGATAAGAACCTTTCTATTAAACATGTTTTTACTATGTCAACATTATTCATTAAAACAATTTAATACTAAAGTAATCAATTAGAGAACTTCAAATAATGGTCGTGAAGGACCTAGGTAACTCACCTAGCATGTTCAAAGCCTACTCGTGCAATGTGTAAATAGTGTCCCATTCCACTACCCACACGTTGTAGAACCTAACCAATAACTAGAGTGTACATCCCATATGATGAGAATAGGCACTAATCCAAGACTATACGAGTTAGTATGGAACCCGATATCATAATACCTCACACTGTAGAAGGTGTTCTACTTGCCAAAGGTTGAATTAGGACTCATCCCATGTCGGCACATGGTTCAAGGATATAAAGGGCTTCTTTCTACTCTAGTCTCATTCTCAAGTAGAGCTACTACCACAATAATATCCACTCGGTGCTTTGCCTTTGTTTTCATAGAGTAAATCATTCCCTAGGTCTATTAGAGGAGGTATCATTACTAAATCCTACCAACTCATAATACTTTTATCTCACAAGGATGGGTTCACTAGGGCTACGAACCAAGGTTAGGATAGCTTATTTGACTACCCTGAAAAGGGCGTCTTAGGCCTCCCGATCCAAGATTTATCATTAACCTCCTTTTTATTATTCAACGTCTCACATTCTTAACCTTCTTGTCAGATTCAAGGTTATATATAAGTCTTTCATAGAAGGGCACCTACTTTAGGTCTCCCGATACTAAGACTTCCATTCTTTCAGTCATTCATACACGTACATGACAAGAGCGCCTAAGCCTACCAAGTCAAGAGATCACATTCACATAACTTTCATGTACAAGGAAGAGGGACCTAAGTCTATTAATCAAGACATAACATTCATCATATCATTTATCCTATATCATTCAAGTACCAGGTAGGGACAACTAAGTCTACCAACACAAGATAACACATCATTGTATAAGGACACTTCTTAGTACTTCATTATCATATAACATCAATTAAAGAAAAATTATAACATTATAGCACCAATACAAGATCATATAGATATCACATCATCCTTCACATTATATATTCATCTAAACGTGACACCTTGCATATAGTAACATGACTTTTCATATACAAATTCACAGTATACCTTCAAATAAACCCTAACATAATACTACCAATATTCATATAATAATGTCGACAAGGCCATGATCATAATCGTATACAATACATATGGACCTCCGCCATAAGTGGACCATACCAATCAATAGCAATTCTAGAGTAATTCAATATTACCTAAGGGAATTAGGTCAACTTACCTTCTTCCAATAGGCAAGATCACCATTCCTGAACATCTCCATTAGTTCACAATATAATAGCACAATTAACCATAGAAATCAACATTTACAACATAATCTAAACTCAATTGTATCATTATAACACTCTAAAATTCCAAGACTTAGCTAGAACCTCACATGTTGATCTAAGGTTAGTAACAATGTAATAAGGCCTAAAATAATGTTTATAAACAATTTAGGAAGTTTTGGAGTCAAGACATCAAGAAACGTCCATGACGTCTGGAAGCTAGTCTAATTTAACTAGTGAAACGTCCTTAGGTTTCGGAAGGGTTTGGAGGTGTTGTATGAGGTCTACAACTTATAAAATGACTTCGTATAAGTAAATCAATGAATATATGGCGTAAACGTCTAGGTCTACCCCCCGAAGGGTCGCCCTAAGGGTCAACGAAAGGACCCCAAACTTGGCTTGGCAAGCTGCCAAAGCAGCAGTCAAGTTACACTAATCAGAAACAAGTCCGCGTTGCAGACTTGGGTGGCCTTGGGTCAATGCTCAAGTCTACGTTGCGGGAAGGTCGCAGACTCCACTGTATCAAAAAATAATATTGAAAATCATGCGGGAGCAGCTCTGCGTCGCGGACTTGTTCCCCGATAATTTCTTGATGTGCCAGCAATTCATCTTGACTCTTGTCTTGATTGATGATTTTCTCAGTCTGATCCTATCAATCACAATTTGCTTAATTGATCTGCTGCCAACTTTATGTTGTCTAGTAATTATTCTTAATTCCTTTGATTATGCCCTTTCTTTTTCATAGAGTTGTCAGGATCAGAACATATCTCATTCCATGTTTGTGTTGTTCTACTTGGATCCTTTCCTTATTGGATCTCCAAGCCTTCTTAATTTGCAAGCTGCTTGATTTGCTTCCTTTTTAATTCCTGCGAATAGATTATGAGTTAGCTTGTCATTATTCAGAATTTCATAATTTAACACACATTGCCTATCTTCACTCCTCTTATTACAGAGTCATTTATCCAGTTAGATTAAACTATTATTCCTTAAGAATGGTACAGTTGGAATATCAATAAACGGGTGTAATAGTACCAAACATCCGCTCCTAACGGATCAGACTCATTCATTATACTCATGTTGATATATATATATATATATGTGTGTGTGTGTGTGTGTGTGTGTGTGTGGTGTATGTGTGTGTGTGTGTGATTTCCTTTTTAACTGAACTATAATGTCTCTGTGTGTGGGTGGAATTCTCAGTTCACGCATTCATTCAAGCTAGGAAGAGCTAGGCTAAAGATAGAGAGGCACAACCCTCCCATTTCTTTGATGCACACGACTTTCACGGAATCTCCTTCAAAAGGGACAAATGTTTTTCTGAGTGAGGGATGAGAAAGCACAAACAGGATAAGCGGGTCAAGCCTTGATTTAAGTAGATTTTGGGTTACGTTTTTATTTTGCAAGATGATTAGTTTCAATCGATGTATACCCTGCGTCGATGATTTTCCCTTTGTACGTTTTGTAAACCAAATTTATGTTTATTATTTTGCTGGCTGTGTACCAAATCCAACAAAGACATTACATTACGGAAACACTTGATGCAGTTGAAACATAGCAGATCAAATTGTAATTTCTCTTTTATCTGTCATGTTACCTGGTCACATTATGTTGTACTGTATGTTTGCCACATTACTCAAGTACTTGAATTTCTAGACTTGGCTTATAATGCTATAAACATCATTGGCTTCTTAAAGTAAATCCTCTTAGATAAGCAATCTCCTATCATATTATGGAGAAATGCATAGTTCTTGGACTTTATTTGTCACTTTTAGCCTACTGTCTCTTTACAAGTTAGAGAGCAAAAAGAAAGTGGAAATTGTTGAACATGTGCTACTGAGGGATAGCATTCATTTGTTATAGTTCTGTTAATGAAAAGGTGAATATGTGATGTAGGTAACTATATATGTGTTGCTGAAGGATTACATTTTCACTATTGATTTTGTCATCTTTCTTGACAAAGATTCTCATACTAGGCAGGTTCAAAGATGATCTACAAAAGCTTGGAGAAAAGAGATATCTTATATCTTATAGTGAAGGTTGAAATGGTCCTTGAAATTTGAAATTGTTGCTATGCACGGGCATCACCCATCTAGTATATGAAGAACTAAGAGAAAAAAATTGACAGTAATCATAAATACTTTCTCCGCCATCCCATTAATATTTGTTTCTTCTTTTTTCTACCATAACAAGAAAGGTGAATTTCAGTATTAGTTTAACAGTTGATCCATCTTTAGTGGTTCTCTTTTTAGAAACTTAGAAAACCATAACAGAATTATCCCTTGAGTAAGAAGGGGTTTAATTTTGGGTATGAGGCAAGATTGTATATAACTTCCTAATTTGTTGGTTTTAATTTATTTGTTTGGTGTTTTACTTGACACGAAGTTTAAGAAAGTAACTAGTAAGTCTTTTGATCATGACGTCTTAAATCAAAATATGTAGAATGTATCAAAATGTCTTTTAATTTTCTCGTATTGAATATGCTAATATGTGAAAGTTCAAATCCAAAAATTGCCCAAATAAAGGACAGATATTTTTTTAAAAAGGACTAAAAAGAAAGTAAGAGAAATAAATCTAGATAAATGAAGAAATAATACTTATCGGGGTTTTGTCTTTAAATTACAGAGTATATTCTTTGTATAGATGTTTAATTACTCAACTTGAAAGAAATATGATTACCCTTTAAATTATAGAGAGTATATTCTTTTTCTCTTGTCTTTGTGACAAAATCTGCTAAAACAGGCATATTTCATCGATCACTCACATATTATTGCATTTTTCTTGCCTATTTTTTTATTAAATATGTACGCAAGGAACTCTTTTACATTCTACCTTGACAAGAAAAACTATAGTAGAACATTTATCTTGTTATTTTTTCTTATCATTGCATCCAACGCGACAACCATGTCGGCGAGGTTTATCTGGATCAGAATCACTTGATTCGAGGAAAAGGCCTCTGAGACATCTTCTTTTGATTGTTCTTGCAGGTATAACACTGCATTCTACCTCAAATAGTCTTGTTGGTTGTACAGGTTCTGAAGGCATACGTGGGAGCGACATATGTACACCTGGATTTCTTTATGTAATGGTAATGTTACATAAAATAGAGTTATTGATGCCCTGTACATTGCAATTTACGTGTGCAACTACTGTTTGATCCTCGATAGCATCATCATGTGCATCTTTTGATTTTCTTCCCTCCCCATGTGTGGTTGCATCAATACTTTCGTCAGGGCTGATTTTGTATCCTCTATGAATGTGGATTCGCCCTCCTTTTGTGGATGAGTCAGATCCCAGTTGCATAGATGCTCCTCGATTGTTACCTGCAAGAGTGATCACATTCATTGGTGTTTTTCCTGCAGTTTCATGGTTATCACTTCCAACTACTACCCTATTAAGAACATTTAAGATTTTATCTTTGTGTAGGGGAATATGTGGTTCATTGGATGCTGCAGTTTTCTAACTAAAACCAATGGATATAGTGTTGTTCTGAGATGCACTTGCTCTCGTTTGTCTTACAGGGTTAACCAAATTTTGATCTTTAGTAGCCTCTTCTTGCTTCACCAGATATGCTTATTTTGGTTGAACTTGTTCTCCAGCACCATACTCCTTACCTATTGCCTCGTGAACCACTTGCTTGATTTCGTGAATGTTGCTAGTCGACTCTTTGAGCAACTTATAAGAGGATTCACCAGTATTGCTGGTGAATACTTTCATAGGTTGCATTGTCTTGTCTGTGGAACTTACTTTTTCTTCAGAGACAGCATCTGACAGGTTAGTTTCTTAGTTTGGAGCTCCATTTGTTCTTTGTTATCTAGAATGGGTGACTGTGCTTGTGTAGATTTGGAAACGATGTGTTGTAGTGCCTGATTCTTTTCTTGCATTTGAGTAGTTTTTACAACAGACTCTTGGCTTGCTTTAGTTGAAAGAACATTGGGAGTCTTGCGTGCTGGGGCGGATGATTGAGGGGTTAAGCGAAATGAATATGGAGATTGAGACAACCGAGACTTATTTGATGGTGAAGCTAAGCGGTACTTACTAGTGGTTGAGATGGTGATGGAGATTGAGACTTTTTCCTGGATGCCCGATTCTTTGGAGAAAGAGCTGTCCTAAACGGTGGCCTCTGACCAATCTTCGGTCTGGTAGTAACTTGATACGGAGAATTTCTGGAGATAGAGTTGATATTAGAGGGTTGAGAAGGGATTTGGGTTTCACCAGTCAGGGTCGTGGTTGTGGTTGTGGTTTTAGCGTTGGATTGAGTAGATGGTTGGATTGGTGATTTATCTTGAGACCAAGGAAGTCTTAAGGATGATCTACGTGTTTCCATTTGAAAAGAATGTTGTTCATGTACAAAATAAAAGGAGGCTAGACAGACACTAATATAAATAGGTTGCCTTTTGATACCTTGCAACATTTGTGACATTATTTAGCTTCTTTTCCCCATCGTGGAAGTTGCTTTTTTACGAGTAACCTTTTCCCCATCATAATTCATATCCAACAAATATTTCTAAATTATCTAATCCTTCAAACAAGACACATTTATTCTACAATACATATTTCTTTCCGGTTAAAATCACTCAACTTTGAAAATTTACTATCTTTTGAAGTGGAAAATTTAAAACACCCAAAGCATTACAGCAAGAAAATACGAGTACTGTTTTGTTTCGCTTATATACTCCATATGCGCGCACACATCAATTGTTTTAGTATTTATAGTGATCTCCTTTTCACAAGAAAAAAATATGTTGAAATAATAAAGTAATGTTATTTCGTGAATAAAATTTAGGAAGAATGGCATGCCCACATTCTTACCCCTTATTATATCATAGAGATTATTTTTTATAAACCTTCCACTAATTTAAGATATTGTGTGTACTTGAGAGATTTCAAAAAGTTTAATTACTATAATTTCGCTTCATCATTTGTTTTAATAAATTTCTAAATAAGAAACTTTAACAAATTTTTTTAATTAAAAAAAGGAAAGGAAAATTTGAGTATTATTATTGTCATTTGGTTTTGGTAGAAAAATTAGATTTTAAGTTTTTAATATATAGTAATTGTTATAAATACATTGAATTGAGTGGATTGTCGATTAAGCTTATCATAAACCTATCATTATCATGGATATGTATTCCCAAGGTGATATGAAACTTTTTGGGATAGAAATGTATCTACTAATGTGACATTAAACATGGTGACCTTTTGATTGATTTCTCTACCTATTAATAGAGATATCATTCATCATTGTAATATACACTTGAATAAGAAGAAAATTCCTCTTCTTTCTACTTCTCTTGTCTTCTTCTCTTTATGATTATATTCTTATGCGCTTGATTTTACTACATGTTATCAGTACGAATCTCTAGCCAATTAAGATTGAGTTTTAGTTTTTCATTTACTCATGTTTTGGTTGATATCATTATGAAAATCAAGGTATTATATGCTTAAAATCAGACATATACTACTATTGGTAGAATATGACATGCTATACAAAATTTCTTAAATAGAAGAAGGTATAAAATTTTAATATCATGAGTTTGAATATTATTTTGATTGTATTGAAAGACTCAAAGGGTGAGTCATGTTGTACTTCGGTCTATTATAGCGTTGGTTAAGGTAAGACGATGGGTTCAAGTCTCATCGCACCAAAAAGGGCAAGACATCAGGTTAAGTCCAGATGCACATAATGAAAAATATTTGAGGATAAGACGATAGATTCAAATCTTATCGCACCAAAAGGGTAAGACATCAATTTGAGTTTTGATGCACAGTGATTGGGTTCAAGTCCCATAGAATTATGGCGTAACACGCCTTATATGGGTATTGAGTTTGAGCCAATGCACCACAGCAATGATAAAATAATGACTAAGAAAAATAATATATTTTTGATGAAAATCCTTGAAATTTGTCCCATTGAATTTGCTCCATTCCTTGAAAAGAATGTAGTAGCAATATATGATAACTTTTAAATCTGATGTTGACTTGCTCCATTCTATCGTATGAATGTGGTAGCAATAAATAATTAGTCTGAAAGATGACAAATGATTAACGATATGAAAAAGGGCATGAAGGGACGGAATTACAATAGTCATCATTGTGGAAATTATAAAAGGAAGAACACTATAGGTTCTCCAAATAGTCCTTCAAAATGTGAAGGTAGTTTACATTATCAAAATGGTATGAAAGGACATTGGACTTGTGAATGTTGTCGACCAAATAATTTGACAATTTTATAAATCATACATCAAAAGACGAGAAGAGTGAGGTACACTTGATCTTTCAAAGTGATGTTGAGGTGTGTCATAGAAATATGATGAATTTTAAAACCATGACAATGTACTTATAATGAAAATTTGTGAAGCACATATAAATGATTAGTCCATTCCTTGAAGAGAATGTGACTTGTGATGAGTATCGTGAATGCTCGACCATTCTATAAGAGAATGGGTCAAGATGTGTTAAAATCATTATGGATTGAATATATGCCACAACTCACCTCTATGGGACGCTTGAGAAAAAATGATATATGTCAAAACTCACCTCTACAGGAGGTTTGAGAGGAAATAAATTTTATCTGCCAGAAATGGCTAATCGTACTGTACGTTTATACCTCACTATGGCATGTTTATTGTTAAATATCCAAAGGGAAAAAGAAAGAAATGGTTCTTGCCTAAAAGGGTTGTGGTCATTATTGGGTGGCAATACAAATTTGTCATTGGTTGTGTACCTATGGTACAACAAAAGTAAATCAAGAAAGATGTCTTGCTCGTAATGATTTTGACCATGACAATAATAATATAATTTCCTCCTTGAAGGAGATGCTCACCATAGGGATGGTGTCATGCAATATGTGATAGTACACAAAAGTAAATGCAAGCTCTAACAAGTTGTGCTATTATCAGAGGAATAATATTGGGGTTGTAGTAAGTCTCAAAAGAAACTTTTTAAGTTTCGGATGAGTTGAAAATAAATATTGAGACTATAAATCATTACAACCGAAGAGGGTTATAAATATTTATGCAAAACATTACCCCATTTTTCCTCTTGTTTGTTGCAGACAAACATAAACATGCTGATAAAATCACATGCAAAAGTAAATTATACATGTACTGAAATAAATATCAGTTAGCATGACCAGTTGACCATCATGGTTTGGATGTGATGCAAATATAATTGAGAATTTATGTGGCTTATATGATGAAGAAATAAAAGATTCTTCAAGAATTCTCTTGTGTTGCTTGTTTTCATTGTACCAGCAAAGGTTGGGGTTGTAATCCCTGAAGTTTTTGGAACATATAAAAAGGTGAATATGGGCTCATTCACCTTCCATGTGGATCATTTGTAACTATATGATAGATGCATCTATGCAATGATCACATGTGCTTTGTTGTCAACTTACAAATTGGTGTTTGTAATGTTGTTTGCTCAAATTGTTAAATTTAGAGCATAGTTCCAAATTATGAAATTATATATTGTCAAAGAGGGTTTGACCTCAACTAGGCTACGGGTTGTTATTCTGATAGACATCACCCGAACGCCGCGTCCTAGACTGATGACACTTGCTCAATCTCTAGCAATGGTTGAATCAGTCTCAATCACCACATTTGTGAAGCCTTTATGCACACAGATTTCAGCAGCTAACTGAATAGCCATTATCTCTGAATACAATTTACAATGCTGGTTGATTTAGCAAAAATTGTATTCCTGCAATTATAGCTAAATCATGGTTATGAGAACAAAACTCCCAAATAAAATTTGGTATGAGATAAACTTATTTAACATGTAGCAACACATGTATGCATCAAGCCAACAAGATTTCCCCAGTAAAATTGGTTCAGGGTCAGGACCATATAATTTTCATCTAAAATGTTGAATGTACAGTTATGATTTTAATTGCTCCACCACGCACAAAGATGAATTCCCAAATAAGGTTGGGATGAATATTAGATTTTCTGACATTAGGGGGAGAGATGATTGACAACTGAAAGTTATGTGTGAGGTTAATTGTGCATTATCTAGATCCTCGTTAAATAAATATATGAACTTAATGTTCAAGGGATAATTCATTTGCATAATGTTGCAAATCAATTGCTAGATGAATTAGTGACTCTATGATATAATTCAGCTGCAAATGCTCCAACGTAAAGTTTTGAAGGACAGAGTCTATGATATGCCGAAAGCGTAATAGACCAATCGGTTCTAAATATAAAATTCCTTGAAGAAGAAAGGAGCAAATAATCAATATGGTCATGATATTGAGGCAAGTGATATAAAAGAGCACATTGACATAACACTTCATAAAACCTCAGAAAAGGTTCAGGTACCTGAAAAATTAAGAAAAATGAAGAGATCTCGATAAATTATGTCTTATTGGAATCGATATAAAATAACCATCGACTGTATCTTTGATATGAGATAGCGTTCAATGATATAAATTGTGACGAGGATCTTTAATTCAATTCTGTCATAGAGTGTGAACATATAAATACTTGGCCAAGTAAAATGCATAATTCAAGTATATTATTTCACTTAGAAAAGTAACGTTTTGGACTGATTGTCCATAAATCAAAGTATAATGTCAGTGGGGTACAAATAAATTATTATACGATAGTATAATCGTAAGATATCAAGTACGACTTGTGCCTTGGGGCATAAAGGTTTGTCGCAAGAATCCTGACATTATTGGAGATGTTTTCTCCTATGGTGGATGCAATGAGGTTTGTTTTGATCTGGCAACATATGAAAAACTTGAATGCATATAATGAATAATTGTCATGCCTAGCTAGACAATGGAGGTTATATGAAAATTCTTGAAGCAATCGAGGTGTCTGAAGCATATGAAAGTTTCAAGGAAACTTTTCACTAAAGCTTTAAGAATCCTTATATGGATTAATAGAGTCAAGGAAGAAAAGGGTACAAAAGAATGACCCTAATTGTTCTTGTATTTTATGAAAATGTCTTGGTAAGACAGAATTTTGTCTTGATCTACAGAATTATAATTTGAAAAATGAAATATTTGTCTAACAATGCACATACACTAAAAAATTTTGATGCAATTTTATATGGATAAATCACATTCATCGAGTACCCCAATGATTGTGAGATCACTTAACATAAATGATGATTCAGTTTGATATTAAAAGAAGGATGAAGAGCTTCTTGGTGATGAAACTCCATATCTTGGTGCAATCAGGGCACTAGTGCATCTTACTAACAATATTTGACCAGATATTTGTTCTACAGTAAATATTCTTGCAAGATTCAATTTCTCCCCGATAAAAGAACATTGAAATGATGTTGAGCACATCATTGAATATCCTTGAAGGATCATAGTTATGGTTTATTTTATTCCGAGGAATCCAAGACAAAATTGATTGGTTACGCAGATGCAAAATATTTATCTGATCCGCATAAATCTCTATCTCAAGCACGCTATGTGTTTGCATGTGGAGGCACAATAATATCCTGGCGATCAATGAAGCAATGTTGTTATGCAGAAATAAAAGCCCTCCATGAAGCAAGTCAAAAGTGCGTCTGGTTAAGATAAATGACACACCATATTCAGGAAATGTGTGGTTTTTTTTTGAAAAAGAATATACCAACCACAATGTAAAAAAATTGGAGACATCATTACAAGAAATTAAGTGATGTTTTAATCAGGGGGAGTATAACACGCGTTGCACTCTTTTTCCCTTGATCGAGGTTTTTTTCCCACTGGGTTTTCCTTACAAGGTTTTAATGAGGCAACAAACAGTGCGTATCAAAGGATATGTGTACTCTTTTTTCTTCATTAGAATTTTTTTCCACAGAGTTTTTCCTAGTAAGATTTTAACGAGGCACATTATCTATGGACATCCAAGGGGGAGTGTTATAAATACATTGAATTAAGTGGATTTTCCATTAAGCTTATCATAAACTTATCCTTATCATGGATATGTATTCCTAAGGTGATATGAACCTTTTTGGGATAGAAATGTATCTACTAATGTGACATTAAACATGGTGACCTTTTGGTTGATTTCTCTACCTATAAATAGAGATATCATTCACCTTTGTAATATACACTTGAATAAGAAGAAAATTCCTCTTCTTCAATCTACTTCTCTTTTCTTCTTCACTTTATGATTATATTCTTATGAGCTTGTTTTTATAACAGTAATACCATAATATTAAGTGTTGATGAATTGTTTTAAATATTTATTTATTTGTGGTTCACGTTTAGGTGAGATGAAAAAAAATGTTTTCTTATTTATATAGTTTGGAGAAGACAAGCAAGGAGTATGGAGAAACAAATAAAATAATAGATGTCCTTGGCTAAAACGAATAACATGAGATTATGCGGCCTAACAGAAGCCCATTTAATATCCATTAACTGCGCACACAACTTTCTATGGGGGGTAGCAAAGGAAGATGTTATTGTTGGGGATACGTGATGAAAGGTATACTTACGCTCATTAACATTCAGTTAGATCAATAATTAGTGTCCTAAATATCTAATTTTTTCTTATTCTCATAAAAGATTTATGATTTGCAATTATCAAAGCAAATGAACAACATATTTTAAAGAAGGTCAAAAATATCTCTCAATTTTAATTTATTGTTTAACTTTGCCCTAGCTGTTAAAATAAAGTTAATTTTGCCCCTCCCGTTATAAATTTCATCAAAATTACCCCTCATTAGATGAAATTTCCAAAATTGATCCAAATTATCCGAATTTTATTTAGAAAAACTTATTCCTTATTTTTAACCCAATACCCTGTCCCATTTAAGATTGCCCGATTAACTTATTTAACCCAAAAATCCCAATTGACCCAAAAAACCTAGGAGTATTCCCCCATTAGTTGTTCTTTCCCAGACTGCTTTGTAACTACTACAATTCTGGATATCAGATCTGCAGCTTGCTGTCTCACATTAATATAACTAATGAGAAAGCAACACTGGAGATCTCGAGGACTATAGCCATATTTTTTCAAGGGAAGGTTCAAGTCAAAACAATTCTCAAATAACTAAAAGAAATAATGAAAGATTTCAAATGTGACATATGTGAAAAGAACATATCCCAAAATATAACAACCTACTCCTAAAAAGATCAAAGAAGCAACAAATCAAGTTTGAAGAACAAAAAGGTGAAAAAGAGAAAAAAAATTGATCTATGGAATACCCAATAATATTGTTGCAAAGACTATAGGCATATGTAAAAGGATTGTATAGTTACATGGTATTTAATTAAAAAAAAAAGATTGTCAACTTGAGTAATGAAAAAAGGAGAAAAAGTTGATTCTTTATACAAGTGAGAAGAAGATATTTAAAAATCTAAGATAATGTAAAGAAGGAAAAATTGGTTGCCCAAAAAATTTCTGGACACTCTTGTTATTCAGTCGCCATTTATAGTACTACAAATCTAAGGGAGGTATAGCGTAACTCTTTGGCCAAGGACATGTACAATAGCACCAAATCCGTTAAGCATAACATTGGCATTGTCACTGGTTTGCTCCTGGAAGGCATAAAGGATATTATCAATTAGCAAGCTCTTCTAATCGAGAATCACTAGTAGATGCACTAAGATTTGCAACCACCTTCTCAATAGTCTCCATGACAATCTCGGGAGAAAAGAAGATTGAGAGAATGGGTTGGGTTAACCGGGTCATTCTAAATGGGGCAGGGCGGGCAGGGCATGGGCTAAAGATAGGGATAGGTTTTTTTTATAAAAAAAAATTATGGTAATTTGGGTCAATTTTGTAAGTTCCGTTTAATGAGGGGTATTTTTGATGAAATTAGTAATAGGAGGGGTAAAATTAACTTCATTTAATGGTGAGGGTAAAATTAAACAATAAACTAAATTAAGGGGTATTTTTGACCCTTTTTCCTTTAAAGAATAACCATAAACGTAAAAATAAGTATAAATTACATATTGTTAATCGCCCTACAGGAAGGACGAATTGTCAAAAGAACTGGAGACCGCCTTAGGTAACAATGCACTGAGCCATCTCTCAAAATTAATTGGCAAAGTGAGATATGAACAAGGATTCTCCAAAAGACAAAAGGCAAAGTGAGTAGATATCACCAAAAATGACAGTTTTGGCAGATAAAATGATAGTCCAAAGGGTGATATGATGTAAAAATGGTGATCCATTGTATTGACAAAAGCGAACTTGAACGTGATCACCGAATGAGGCGTAAACACCTAAAGCCTAAAAGAAGAAAAAGGTGAGTTAATGGAAGGTGGATGATTCACCAAATGCAGATGGCGAACTCAGCTAACTTTGTCGAATGAGACACAAAGTTATTTTTTGAATAAAAATTTTGAAAAACCATAAATAGCCCACAGGAGAGAAAAAGAGGGTATGCAAATATTGAGAAGAACAGTTTGAACATTTTAGAGAGAAAAACTTCTTTCCAATATGAGAGAATGCTTTGGCCCTGTTTGGAAAGACATCCGGGTAACTGAATTTGGTGTAATTGGGTGTAATTACACTGTTTGTGTCCTGTTTGGTTGGACAGGTAATTACTTCGTCAACAAGTAATTGGTGTAATTGGAAAGGGTTAATTAAATTCTCCACATCACAACCAGAGGATGTGAATTGTTGGTAACTACATAGTGCAATTATTAGCTAATTACTTTTTAATTTCTTTTTTTAAGAAATTCTATCTTTATTTTCGTTTAGTTTTTTACTTCTATTATTATAAGTTCCTTTTTATTTTAGTATTTCTAAAAGTTTGTTTTTATTTGTATAATTATATTTTATTTTCTTCTCGTTCTCAACCTTACTTCATGTGATTCTACACAATTTTATTGTATTATCTATTTTTTTATGTCATGTTTATATTAACAATAGTATAATTCTAGCAGAAATTTCATACTTTGAGTTTTTATGATCAGTTCAATTGAAATGTATCAATTTGAAAAAATATAAATCAATTATTTTAGTTCATAATATTGTAGAATTCCATGTAGAAATCTCAAATTCAAGATTAGAGAAATCAAGGATTGTATTGATGTATTGATAGTATTAATAGGTTGATCAATATTGATAAATTGATATATTAATCTATATTTATTGTATTGATCTATTGATCAATAATAATGTTATTGATAAATAATAATGTTAATAACATACTTCTTATATAGGAGATAATTGTAGAATCCTAAGTTAACTATACTTAGAGTCTTACTACAATACCTATTACTATAATAATAATAATGCAACTATAAATAATCTAATCTAGTTGTACTA
This sequence comes from Solanum pennellii, assembly GCF_001406875.1. Lineage (NCBI taxonomy): Eukaryota > Viridiplantae > Streptophyta > Magnoliopsida > Solanales > Solanaceae > Solanum > Solanum pennellii. Next base: position 33,410,445 of record NC_028643.1, read on the forward strand.
TAATCCTAATCATAAAAATAATTCTAGACGAATCTAATCCTAATTAACATAGGTAGTATAATCCTAGTGCGACTCTAATTCTTCTGCAGTGTTATAACTCGCAAGTCAGCTTCGTTGGACCTGTTCCTTCGACATGTTCCAATCCCCAGCTTCATTCTTTATCAACATTTGTTGTACACAAGTCAGTCAACTGAGTTGAACCTATTCATTTGACATGTTCAAATCGTCAGTTTCTTTCTTCTTCAATACTTCCCCTTAAGCTAGTGAGTAGAGGAACAATTACTCCTAGCTTGCTTTGGATATCCAGCAAAAAAAACTTTGAATACACAGCAAAAAACTTGTTTTGTCAATGCTTTTGTATATTGAAGTTTTGTTTTTTCCGAATATCCAACAAAAAAACTTTAAATACCCAGCAAAAACTTGTTTTGTCAATGCTTCAGTATGTAAATGTTGTTGTTTCCTCTTCCCTGTCTTTTTGGGCAAATAATGTCATGTTATGATTTTGTTATGACGCTTTTTCTTCCTCTTCCCTTATATCAAAGCCTGTGAGAGCATTAACATATTGATTAAGGGTGGGATATGTTGTCTTACCTAAGCTTCTAGCAAAATTAATTGCTCTTTTTTTCTTTTTCTTTTTTTTGAATATAAGTTATTTTTAATAGTATTCTCACATCTCCTTGGAAGATGAGTAGCCTATAATTAGTTGTGTGCTTTCTTTGGTCAAGGTGTTTGAAATCCAACTCCTTAGTAACACATTTTTCTCCTTCCAATCATCAATGGTGTCACTAGATTTTGCATCCTTCTTAGCCGCTACAACTTCCCTAGAAGTCTGTCTATTGGAACATATGCTTTTACTTGGTTCATTCTCTAAGATATGAATCAATTGGGGTATATGTCTCCTCTTTATGAGGTAATTTGTTGGCTTAAGTTTAATGGAGCAACCGACAATTATTTTGTGAAGTGAGGAGGTTGACATGGTTTTTGGTAGAAGGGGTCGTTGCAACGTGTGATTTTTTTTCATTTTTTTAACCAATACTCAGAGAACGGAAGTGCTTTATGCTCTGATACCATGTACAAATCCATGTAGAGATCTCAAATTTAGGATTAGAGAAATCAAGAATTGTATTGATTTATTGATAGTATTGATAAGTTGATCAATATTGATAAATTTATATGTCAATCAGTGTTTATTGTATTGATCTATTGATCAATAATGATGTTATTGATAAATAATAATGTTACTAACATACTCCTTATGTAGGAGATAATTGTAGAGTCCTAAGTTAACTATACTTAGAGTCCTACTATAATACATATTACTACTAGAATAATAATAATGCAACTATAAATAATCTAATCCTAGTTGTACTATAATCTTAATCATAAAAATAATTCTAGACGAAATGTAATCCTAATTAAAATAGGTAGTCTAATCTTAGTGTGACTCTAATTCTTCAGCAGTGTTTTAACTCACCAGTCAGCTTCGTTGGATCTGTTCCTTCGACATGTTCCAATCCTAAGCACTCTTCTTCATCAACACTTATTGTAGACAAGTTAGTCAACTGCGTTGGACCTGTTCCTTTGATATATTTCCATCGTTAGTTTCCTTATTCTTCAACAAATATTAGTTAAGAACACGAATTTATTAATTAATATATTTTTAAAAAATAATATATATCTTAATTATTTAATTTAATATCATTTATGTAGTTTTTCATTGCCTAGTATAAACTTTACAGAACGTGTGTAATTACATTATGATGACCAAACATGTCCGTGTAATTACTAGACTGTCTAAGTACTAGGCTAGTAATTACTACCCTAATAATTACACCAATTTCAATTACCAAGTGACTTTCTAAACGGGCCCAAATATAGTTTTGAATCCCTTTTAGAGTTGTAAACTTGAATTGGGTAAATTGAAGCAGGATTTGAAGTGGGTTTGCTATTTTAAGTGTTCAATTTCATGTTACCCATGGCTAATTGCATGCAAAGTATAATTTCTTTACACTTTGCAAAGTGGCTTAAACTCTAAACTCTTGGAGTGTGATTACGGAATTGACTGTTGATATAATTTAGTGAATTCATTGAATTGCTCTGTTATATGAAAATTCACCAATTGTCGATTGATGAATTCTTGCATTAAGGTGGCCAACTCAATTTTAGCTTCATTCTTGCATTGGTACTCGAAACAAAAACCATAGAAGTGGGTAATAAGTACACTTATAAATTTTTGGGTTAATCAAGATGACATGTTGATGAGACTGAGCGAAGATTCCATGTAAGAAAGCTTTGAAATTGAAAGAAGATTAGCATCAACGATGGTAACCTACTTATTGGCGATTAGTTAGTTATAATGAGCAATTCTACAATAACCAAAATGAAATAATATTCAATCTCCACACCCTTATAGACAATTAGTTCTTTGAATCATCAACTATAGTGATTTTGTCGATTGGGAGTTAAAATCAGTGTTGTTGAAATTGGTGGTTTCTCCACCTCTTTGCTTTTTGAACTTCATTGAAATTAATTGCTAGTTAATTCTCTAATTGAATTCTTAACAATATACTAGTCTTGGAATTCTTTGTTGGGTTTTAATTGACGACGAGCTTCGTCCCTTTTCATTGACATTTGAGCATTATGAAAACGTCCTACTCATATCAAGGGAGCAGAGATTCACTGAGGATGTTTAGGACTCCATATATAATGGGAGAAAAGAAAAGTAATGTAGATTCAAACCTCATTGGGCTTTTACAGGCGTCTTTTTTAAGGCAAAACTTCAAAACTGATTGAAGTGACATTAGGTTAGCAGCTTGGAACAAGTTATATCATGCATAGGAGAAAACCTGATATTTCCTTTCTCCTCCTCTAAGAATCATTTCACTGCAATGTGAAAGAGGAAGATACAAACAATCACAAATGTCACACAACAGCCAAGAAAATTACTTCCCTTTATGCTGACATCTTATGACAAAATCAAAACTACAAAGGAATGTCATCGCTACAATCACTATCAATTAACAAGTCTGTATGGCAAATCCTCAACTGTTTTACGTTTTCTTGCAAAACCTCCCTTTCAATTTATCGACCACTGGACTTCATAACTCTCTGCATCAAAAGTAACAAAGCTTTACATCAGAAATGTAGGGCACTAGGTTTACATAAAATGCTAACCACACAATAATTTTTTTAAATGATACTTCTTAGTTGTACTTTTCTTTAAAAAATGAAATATGATTCAGATACTCATTTTTATAGAAATAAAAAATTAAAGTAAAATTTGAAAAAAAAATAGCGAGGGAAAAAGTGAAAATAAAGTTTGGCGGAAAATATACAGAAATAATAGTGATTACCATTTTTCAAATTTCATGCGTAGATCTAGGTTTGAGGGAGGTTTAGAAGGTCAGCCGAGTAAAAAGTGGAGTATATGGGCAGTATCAACAGAATTTAAATGGTGGAAACAGTGAAATGTCACAGTAGAAATTCTGTGGCAATTACAGGAGAAATGTAGGAGTGCCTCAGCGAAAACCTTCCCAGTTATAACCCTGGAAATGTAAGGAATGTTCAATCCAAAAATTCTAAATGTATCCACAAAAATGCAAGCGAGTGTAAACATGGAAAAGCATAAGAAGTCAAGTGGCTAAAGGGAGATGATGGGCTGTTTTCAGCAAAACTTGAGCCGCTTTAACCCTTCTAGTGTTGTACATCACTTCAAACTTCTTATCAATCTCAGAATGGAATAGTAGACCATCAATAAATGACAAATTCAACAGAACAGTCGATTGATTCTGCTGATAGCAGCAGTAGAAAAGGTTCAGTTGATGAGCTCGGTGACTTCTGTAAACAAGGCAACATAAAGAAGGCAGTAGAAGTTTTGCATTTCTTGGAGATGTAATATTTCACAGTCAATTTTGTCTCAATGTATTATGTTGATGGATGGATGCGATGAGGATGAATCCCTTGAGGATGCTAGATCAACTCATAAACACCTTTTTGAGATCTCATCCTCATCTTAACATCAAAATGTACAATAAGATTCTTGAAATGTATGGAAGATGTTGCCTTCATGAATGATGCCTTCTTGGTGTTTCGATAAATGCCTCAACATAATTTGACTTCTTGGGACACAATGATTACATGGCTTGGTTAGATGGTCTTAGAGAAGATGCAATAGAATTGTTTGGGTAATTCAAGAAAACTGGGATGAAACCTGATGGCCAAAAGTTTGAGTGTCTTCCATGCTTGTAGTGTTGTTGGTTATATAGTTGAGGGCATGTTACACTTCGAATCAATGAGTAAGGATTATGACATTGTTCTCTCTATGGAGCCATATGTGGTAAGTACAGGATATCTTGATGAAGCTATGGAGTTTATTGAAACATGCCTATACAGCCAAGTACTGAAGTATGGGAAACCATGACGAATCCGTGTACAATTCATGGGAATTCGGAGCTTGCTGAGATTGTTGAGCTCCGAGACCCATCTTGTTTGGATGGATAGTCAAAGGCAGGTTTTTTGGCTGTGAAAGTATCAGAATAGCCAAGGAAAAAGAGAAGATATATGCATTTCTAAGGGGTTAAGAGCAGCTAACAAAGGACGGTTACATACTAGAGACTAATGCCTCATTTTTATTTTTTTTTTGCACTTAATGGAGGCCTGAATCTTAATCATTCAGATTCATCCCATTAAGTGTGTTTGATTTTTAGGTTTGAATCTGAATGATTCAGATTCAGCTCATTTAGTTCATTTGTTTCTTTTTTCAAAAAGCCTCTTAATGAACCTGAAAAGGTCTGAACTGATCAAATCTTCAAGAGAGTCTTAACATGATTTAGACTTATTTAATAAGTTATGAAATAATATTGTATCAGCTCTCTCTGTCTTTGGGTGACTTTTCTCTCACAATTATAAACTTTCCTTCCCTTTCTCAATCAAACACCACTTTTTTCCCATGAACTGGTAAGTTTTCATAATCTTTACAAGTATTTTATTATATTAATAATTTTCTAAGGGTGTATTGAATGTTTGTAAAGAGCAATTGTTCAATAATATTTTTAGTACATTGATGTTCATCTGAAAAAAAAATACTATTAATAATTAAAAATAATAACTATGAATACATATTTGAGGTCACTTATTAGAATTTTGTTTTAGGCCAATAATTTTATTTACTCTTTCATCATCAAACCTACTTGGTAGATTTCACTAATATATTATTGTCGTTGAACTAATTAATGAGGCTCCTAATAATTCTCCATCCCAATCTTCATTTTCAGCAGGAAAAAAAAATACTTTGGAAAGAAAAAAACTTATTTCGTATGAATTAGAAATTGATGAGAAGATGATTACTACTCTGGAGTTATTGATTAAAAAAATAGTGCACCTACATTTAAAGAATATATGGAAAAATTAGACGGACTTGGATTGCAAGTCATTATACAATACATGTGTTAGTATATTTAGTGAAAGTGTCCGCTTAAAAAAAAAAGAAATATTGACGTTAGAAGTTCACAAGTTAGACAATTGGATCAAGGTTATTGGAACAAAATAAGAATTCTTTAGTTTTTTTCTAATTAGCCAAAATATATGTTAGGTGTAGATACTGTGATACCTTATTTATTATTTCCATCTATTATCTATCATACTTATTGAACTTTATGATATATATTGTGCTATTAAATATTTTTTACTCATGATTTTTTATATGTTACTCTTGATGATTATGATTTTTTTTTAATCAAAAAGTAACATTTTTTGTTCAAATACAGATATTCAAATAAAGTAAAACTTTTCTAGAAAAAACTGCAATATTCTCATGGCCAATCAGTCCATAATGTTGCATCAGCAGAGACCAGAAACAACCAGTGCTTTTGCACTTCACAGTTGAAACAACTTTCACACACATGGCGATTTATAAACATTCTCTGCAGCACAAATAGTACTAAGCACCACAGAAATTTTCATTTTACTATACCATGTGAAATTACCTAAACCATTTCTTATAGACACAGCAATGGAACATCCATTACTACTAGTAAAGCAGCTAATCATCTGGATCATCGGATCAGCTATACTCAATGATTTATTATTTACAGCATTAAATTAATATATAATGTTCCGTAAAATAATCTAGGAATCATTGATAGCAAATCACCTGCCCCCTAATCACCACATCTCACCACGCAAAAAGTTCTACAGCAACAAGAGCAAGTGGTTAGATCACACCATGAAAAGCTAAAGCACCACCTCAGTATTGTAAGCTTAAGAGAAATATATTTCTACTAAAACCAAAAGCAGTTAGTGGACAAGCAAATCAGTTTATCAGTCTTTTAATGTTCATTTCAAAGAAAATCCAAATCATGTGGCAATTCAACTCCCAGTAGTAACAAGGATATGAAAAAAAAAGGTTCAAAAAATGAAAGATCTACAAACATCATAATAACCACAATTGATGCATCTAACAATGGAGAAGACATTTATAAGTCAAAACCTATTAGTTATTCTGTGTCGAAGAACAACGACAAGTCAGAAGAAATAGGCTGCATGGTCGTAAAATGCTCAGGAAGACAAGAACAGTAATCATCTTGCTGCTTTAAATGAATGGAGACAATTCATGGTGATTCCAGAATCACAATGAGGCCATTGATTCTTATAGGCTTCAGAACACTAAAACACACTTTCATGAGCCTACTCCCAAGATAGATAGCACTAACTTACCTTTTATGCAAGCGATCAACATTATCTTACAGATGGTCTTCTGCGAAGAAAAGTTTGAGACGCCATGAGTGTCACTTGAAGTTGCTCAGACACTGTAAATCCCCGAGCTTCCATCAATCCTTGGAACTTTTGAGCATCTTGTACAAATCCACCAGCTATAAGTGACCATATAATCCTCTCGAAATCTTCTGGTTCCAACTGCTCTTGTTTTGCCTCCAAAACTCCAAGAGCTTGAAGAGCCTTTTTCTCAACATTAGCTCTTGCATACATGTCACATAGGCTAATATGAACCTTGAATGGAGGAGCCTCACCCTGCTCAGCAATTTTATCTAAGAGTTGTTCAGCTTCATCAATTAGTTGCATTTTACTCAACCAATCCACCAAAACCGAATAAGTAGCCACCCCAGGCTCAAAGCCATCTATCTCAAGCTCTATTAAAAGATTTAAGGCTTTATCCAGCAAGTTATTCTTCTCATATGCTGCTATCATGGTAGCAGTGCATCTATCATCTGGCTTGTGTCCAAGTTTAATCATGTAATCAAAATTCTGCCTTGCCTGATCAGGGTCACCCGCTTTTCCAAATGCCTCAACAAGTAACATACATGACTCTAAAGTGGGCTGAAATCCTGAAAATTGCATTGAAGTTGCTATTCTTTGGGCTCCATTAGCATCACCATGCTGAGAAAATGACCTTAGGAGGGCCATATAGATCTTCTTAGAGGGTTTCATGTCTCTTACCTCCATTTCCTTCATCAATGATTCACCTTTCTTCGGGTCGCCAGCATTTACATAGGCTAGGATCATGGAATTGTAAACCCCCATGTCTGGTAGAAATCCTTGAGTTCTCAAGCTCTCAAATGCGGCTTTTGCTCGATCCAGATCACCTGCTTTGCTGTACATGTGAACCATGGTTGTTGATGTGAGAATATCAGGTACAATTCCATTCTCTCTCATCTTTCGGATAATTCTCTCGGCATCTTCTCGCCGGTTATCTCTAGCATGGGCATCAATGAGTTTTGAGTAGTCACGTATGTTTGTTTCGAATGACTCTTCACCAAGCACATGTTCTGCAATCTAACATGTTTACAAAAAAGTCGGAGTTAGCTAATACTAAAAAACAACTTAAATTCAGATTTTCTTTTATAGCCAGACTCAAATTCAGATTTGTGACAACCTTTGCTTTATACTATTATAAATTAACAGTACGAAGAACGAGCATTCAAAAACAAGTGACATTAAGAATATTAACTTTAAGTCTCCCAGTTTTTGCGGTTGACAATGGGACGAACGAATGTTAAAAATAAAAATAGAAATTAAAGTCATGCTAATAAGAAAACACATAATTGGAGAAGGAATTACCTTCAAATATAGACTAGGATTTCGGTTCTGCAATCTATCAAGTAAATTTATCCAGTCTACCCTGCTAGGCTGGAGAAGTTGTACCCATTCTGCTATTAGTGGAGAATAATCATCTTCCTCCTGCAAAGAAAGTAATTTTTCAGTAATAATTTTGCACTTGCCGTCTATTTTTTTTGGTTCTTGAGGGCATATGATTTTCTCAGCCTCATGAATCTTATCAGCCACTTGTGACCATTTTGAATCGGACAAATCAAGTCCATAAATCTTATAGTTAATTTTGCCACGCCTTTTTGGAAGAGTGACAAGTTTAGGGTCCTCAGCACGACTTTCACCAATACCATGTTCGGTCCCTTGTTGTTGTTGCTCTTCCTCCTTAAAACGTTCAAGACTGTGATAAAACTCAGTCTCCTCCATCTTCTCGCGTGCCCATTTGAACCTATACTCCCTTAGCATATCTCCACGTATACCTACTTCACCAGCAAACCTACACATCTCCTTAACTTGCTCAGCTTGAAGAAAGTTCTTCATTTTATCCTTCCTTTTTGCTTTCTCCATATCTTCCAAAACCACATTACTCACCTCCCACACTGTCTTCCACAAATCGTGACTAAAATCATCATCCGACGACTTACCTCCAACAATCTGATCAAAACCACCCTTTTCCAGCTCAGAAACAACCTTGTCAACAATAACCAAAAGCATCTCATCAATAGTTTTTTTCTCAAAATCTGGATATACTTGCTTGAGTTTTCCACGCATTATCCAAACAAATCTTGACAAGAAGTCATTCATTGTAATATCATCCTCAGTCTCAATTACCATTTCTTCAGTCTCAATTACCATTTCTTCAGGTGTATCAGTAACTGTATCTGTGTGAATCAATCTTTTAGCACTCCAAGATTCAAATTTTGGAATTGGTGTGTTGTGAATTTGGAAAAATCGGCATTTGGTCCAACTGGTGGACGGTGGAAGAGAGGAGGTAGGGATTGAGGATTTTGAGTGAAAATGACATAGAATTTCCGTAGCTTTGAGTTTTGACAATTTCTCGATAGTTCGCTTGCTCATTAGTTGCTTCATATTCATATTCAGATCAAACAAATTAGGGTTTATCAAATTGCAGGAGAGTTACACAACTTCTCTTATATATATATATATATATATATCTCTATATATAATAAATAAAACCTTTTCGGAGCGGGGTGGATGGTAAATACATATACTTTTGAGTTTTTAAAAAAACAATTAATATGCATAATTAAAAACTTATGAACAAAGCACTAGGAAATTTCTCAATGTTACATTTTTAAAAAAAGAAAGTTTTAAAATAATTTAGTCATTTTCAATTTCAATTTGTAAATATTAAGAAATATAAATATATTTGAAAGTATTCTCTTTTTTAAATTAAAAAGTTACCACATCTAATTATCACGATCCGAGAGCACTCCCAAGTCGTGACGCGTCGTACTTGACCTCTCGGAGGTCTTGTAAAAGCCTCTTAGCAATAATTTCTCATATAAATACGAAAAGTAGTGCGGAATTAAAACTTTTCACATATAAAACCAATAAGGAAACTCTTTTATAAAACGTAAGAAGACTAAGTCTCATCATAAGCCATCTTAGACACATGTTAATATCATAGGGTAACAGCCCTTTCATTTAAAGGAAAACATATATCTAATACAAAGTCTTTAATAAAAGAAAATTAGAACTAAAATTTATGTCCTCGATCATATGAGGACATACCAATCTTGAGAGAAATCAACTTCCCAAGCTTCAAGTTCTAGGATCTCTCACTTGCCACCACCTACACTTTTAGACATAGAAAACATATGGAATTAAGAACAATTAATGCTTTAAGTATGGTGAACATGCAAGAAGCCCTTGCAAAAGGGGACATTTACTTAAAGATATGTTTTTCATGCTACTTTAATAAAAATCTTCATCATAAGAGTTTAAGAGACATAATACAAGTCAACAATCACATATAAGATATATTCAACAAGCATCCCCATATAGAACTTAATTCCATATTCAACAAGTAAGCATTTTCATCACTTTAGACTCACTACCTAAGGTTACTCTAAGACTTACCTAAGTAAGACATGAAGAGACTGCCCATACACCCTCTTCAAGTACACCTACGTGATCCTCAAAGCTACCCTAGATAAGAACCTTTCTATTCAACATATTTTTACCAAGTGAACATTAATCATTAAAGTCATTTATGAGACAACTAACAAGTAGGGGACTCCTCATAATGGTCTTGGAAGACCTAGGAAACTCACTCTAGCATCTTCAAAGCCTACTCGTCTCATAAGTAGTGCATCCAGCCTTCCACATCTCACTCTTGAAGAAGTGTGTGATTGACCCAACCTCTATAGTGCCATTGAAGAGTGTGGCGGTGAAAGATAGTCTTTCTTATGAGGATATACCAGTTGAGATTCTTGACAATCAGGTCAGAAGGTTGAGAAACAAAGAAGTTGCTTCAGTCAAGGATTTGTGGAGGAGTCAGTCCGTAGAGGGAGCTACTTGGGAAGCAGAAGCAGCCATGAAAGCCAAGTATTCTCACCTCTTTCCTTCCGATTCCACTCAAGCTTGAGATAATAGTTCCTTTTCAATTTTCCAGTCATTTATGCATAAATTCAGTCTTAGAATCATGTTCTTACAGTTTGTACTTGCATTTTCAGCGTATTTGCATGTACTCGGAACTCAATTCAGTCAGAAACTCAGTTCTGAGTGTTTTATAGTGGGGTTTGCAGCTCTCTCCCTCTATTTCAGCTAGTTTAGTCTTCATTCGAGGAAGAATGTTACCAAGGGGGAGATAATGTAACACCCCGTAGCCAAAATAGACAAAAAATCCATTTTTTCATAAAATCTGCAGGTGCAACCAACGGTGGCATCGGTGATCCGTAGGAAAGACGATGGTCTGTCCATCACAATCGTCGATGGGATTAGAAACTCCCAAAAACTCAGCCGGGAAAAATTGGCTTAGTCTTGATTGACGGACGGACTGACGGTCCATAGGTCAGACAACGGTCCGTAGTCCGTGACCGTCGATCGAGACCCCCATTTACCCACTCTCTAACAAGAGCTATGGATGACCAGCACAGTCCATAGGTGGACCTACGGTCCGTAGGTGGAAAATTTGCATACAGTTAAGGGAAATGCAGTTGGGTCAACTTCAAATGGTCATAACTCTTAGCACAAAATGAATAGGTATCCCATGACCTACCCACAGATATATAATTTAATTAGCTCTCCATAGCTACCGAACTTTCTAAAATCAGACCTCTACCATTTTAGGAAGGGCCTGTCGAACAGGCCTAGTCGACGGACCCAACAATGGGGCATTGATACGCTCAAACTTACTTCTCAAATAAGAAGTAAAGCGGTCGTGTCAAGTAAATAACCCAACTAGTGAGGTTGGGATCGTTCCCACGAGGAAAATAGTTTAGACTTAACTTCAATCTATTATTACTATTGTTCAGTCAATTACTTCCTTGAAAAGCAAAAATGATAAAAAGGGGGGTTTCTATTCCTAAATAAATGAAAATAACTAGCGAAATATAAGGAGACAACTAACAGCTTCGAATATTGGAGTTTA
>NC_028643.1:33422489-33502024 GCF_001406875.1 Solanum pennellii
AATAATCCAGAGTCTAACCTCAAAAACGAGGTTTTTCGAACTATTTATAAAAAATAAAAACCTAATTAAACAAGGACTCTATTTGCTGGAAATCTGTCAAAACGCGGCTGGATCGACGGACATTGTGACGGATCGTCGTGGTCAAGACGGACCGTCATGGACTCGTCGTCCCATACTTGATGCAATTTCTTCTGCTGCTCTCTTCATTACCCTCGACGGCAGGTGTGACGGATCGTCACAGGCACAACGGTCCGTCGAGGGTCTCCGTTCCAAAACACTTGAACTCTTGGAATATGGGTACTGGGACTACTTCTCTGAACTCCATCACGAACCTGGAGGACGGACCGTCATGGACATGCCGGTCCGTCACGCTTTCCGTAACCCCACACTTGGTCAGACTTCCCCATCTTCCTTCACCAGCTGCACTATGCTGCCACCTACGGACCGTCACGAGCATGACGGACCGTAACAAGCTCCGTAGGTGGTCTCTTATGCATTTCTTCGCTCAAAAACCTCCGCATTCATCGTTGGAAAGATTTCCTGCAAATAAGGAGAAACTTATATAAAAATTAGCACAAAAAATCTTTTTGACACATTAAACTTAAGGAAAAAGTATTAATAATACCGTGAAACCACGGTATATCAACACCCTCAACTTATAATTCGTTGTTTGTCCTCAAGCGACGCACTATGACTCAATACACAATCCTTGTACAATAGTATCCATGTTTTATCCTTTGCAATCATTTGTCTATCAATCCCGATTAATCTCATCATATTTTTGCATGCTATCACTATTAGGCTTTAATTATGTGGAATCAGACAATGACACAGACTCACCATGCACTAACACCTATGCTCTTCAATTTCTCACCAAGGTTCTAATATTCCCGTTAATGCAACTAGTGTCCTCACTTCAAAACAAAATTCTCATTTTTCACACAATGATTTCAGTTTGAGTATAAGGATTACTTTTCAACACTCACTCTCAGAACAAATTCACACCCATTCATACCTATTGCCATAAGCTTGCCCTTATTTTCACTGCCTTAAGTTCACTATACAACCCTTACGATCACGAAAGGACTTTTTTAGCTTGTAACATAGGCTCAGGGTCAGGTAGGGTATATTTTTAGGTATACTTTAGTGACTTTTTGCCCTCCTTGACATATCGGCTAAACATACCATTTTCTATCATTTTATTTTGCCCAGTTTCCCACATTCTTTTACCTTGCTATTTTCCCTTTTTTCTACATTTGTGTAAGTGACTCTCTTCTTTTCTTGCTTGTATTTCTTGTAATTTTTTTATTTTTTTTTTACTTTTCTTTCAACTAATTCTTGAGTCACTTTACTTTTGTTATTTCTCTCTCTATATTTTTTCAACCCCACTTTCCAGAGCATTCCTCATAATAGCCACCCTCAACTCATGGCTTTGCCATGAGTCAAAGTACACAATACCCAAAATTGGGTCAGGGCCATAAAAAGGTGCACATGTCCAAGGAGGGACCAGGGCCAACACATTATTCCCAGAAAAGATCAGTTAGGGTGAAAAAGAAAGGTCTAATTTTAGCTCAAATCATTTGGATCAAAGAAGGATAAATTTCATTTGGTTTTCTTTCATTCAGGCTAAAATGGGCTATATTGAAGAAGGGCCTATGATCCTTTCCTGATTGTCTATTACACCTTACTTTTAGCAGGACTAACCAGGCAAGTTCTAGCTCAGTACAAATAGTGGATTATTCAAATCTTCCTCACACTCACTTGACATCTCATCACTCTACCAGATTATCAGACACCTAGTTTGAATTTTAGACTTAGGGTCATGCAGTGTGTACCTCTATGTCATGCTTAGAGCCACACATTTATAAATTACTATGTCTATTCATGCATCATTTTCCATTTTATCAGGATATCATTTTAGCCATTATGATCCAGATTTAAACTATGTACACAAGATATAGACATGCCGGTTCAACAGAAAAAGTTATCAGTCTCTTGGGGAAAAAGAACACAGGCAAGAAAACCCCAAAAGAGGATAGTGAATTGGGATACTCAGACTTCACCCTAGCACTCACTTTCCATTTACCCCACCCCCAACAAAAAGACATGCAATTGTCCCCAATGCATAAAAAATTGAAATACTAGAGTGGTAGGTGAAGCAAACCTGGGGCGCAAAGCGCCGACGATCAGCAAGCTGGTGGGTCCGGTTCCCCGGAACCCACTACCTTTGTAATCTGGATACCCTCAGTGGTGTCCTCAGCATGAACAACACTATCAGCAGTGCCTCCCGCTATCTCCACAGTTCTGGAGCTAGACGCCCCAGCAGCTAACTCTTCTACTCTCGTCTGACGCGCCTCCTCCTCAGCAAGCGAGGCTATCCTCGCAGCCTCCATCTCACGGCGCTCCTTCTTCCGTGCTCGTGACTCATCCGCCTCTCGACCCCTACGCCTCTTGGAATGCTCTCGAGGGGGAGGTGGTGGAATCGCTGAAGTGGCGAATATGGCCGCCATCACTGTGTCTTCAACAGGCTCTAAAGAAGGGGCCTCAGACTCAGGCACCCTAGCCTCTAAGATCATATCAATATCTGCGTGAAGACTGTCGACCGCAGCCTGAAGGGTCAACACATCCACCGGAGGGGCTGGACGGGCGAGCACTCGCAACTCAAAAGCGTCCAAGCGCTGATGAACCTTAGCGATCTTCCGCTATGTGTGCTGGACCATTCTCCGCTCCAAGCGCTCTTCTGCCTCGGTAATAGACCTCTGCATCCAAGGCTGGATATGATGCAGAAGTGTAGCCATTTGCGCCTCTAATTTCTGGACACTAGCAAGCGGGACCAGAGCGGGTAAAGGGGCTGAGCGAGAGGAGCTCGGGTCAGTGCTACTACCCGGGATAGACTCGACCGGGGTAGTGTCAGTGGAAGCCTCCTGCCTAGCCGTGCGGGCCTGTGCTACCGTATCAGCCAGATTGTCACCAAATGGAGGCAGCTCTGGACGGGGCCCTCTGCGTGGAGCCAATTCATTGGCCTCATCTCTGATGAAGTCGATATCAACAGTGCCCAGAGGGGTCTTGAGCTGATCAACTTGCCATATAGGCACACGTGCGGACCTGCATAGAGAAAATATCATGCACGGGAAAGGGTAAGTAGTTGTGACCTTAAAAGACCTCTCGTGCATGACCGCCTGTAGAAGCCACACAAAATCCACCTCGAACCTGGATATCATAGCCGCCATCAGTACTGCTCGATCCCATGTGCCGATATTATCAGCGGTTGTGGGGGAAAGGCAGTGGCGGACAATCAACCACAAAAATTTCGCCGTGAAAGTCAGGTTGGCCTTCTTGATGGCCCCCTTCGGCTCGGTCACCCAGTCGGCACCCTCTCCATCAACGGACAAGTGCAGGGCCATCCACCTCTTGGTGGTCTCTCTCAGCGATGGCTAACGCAGAAATCGGCCATCTTTGACAATCTGCCATCGTTAGTCAAACTCGGCAGTGAGAGGGGTCCGATTAGCATCAACATTCTCACCGTATAGAAATCGGCGGATGGCAGGCAGGGAGATATCAACCTGAACGCCACGTACTCAGACCTGCTCCAGTGGGGCCTGTTTGGCGGGGGAAGCCCACCTATCAATCTGTGATCGGAGAGTCGCTACGTAGGATGCATAGAACTCTCAGACCAGCTCTTCACTATAACGTCCCAACGCACGTGCTGCCACTCCAGTCGATGTCTGGTGAAGAGATTGTAGATCTCAGGCATCGTCGGGAGACTTCCCGAAAGGACCCGCCGCTCCAATGTAAGTGTCCGAGTCATAACTCCTTTGTCATTCAGGAACTTTGCATCGGAATAGACTTGAAACTGCCCGTCGACACACCACCGGTTGGGCTGGTCAGTAACCGGGGTGAGAGCACGAGCTGGTGAACCGGGTGTGGATTCCGAACTGTCAGCCTCATCAGACGAGGCCGACGCTGCAGCGGTGGCGGGTGCGGGAACCTCAGCAGATCCGGAGGCTTCCTCCGACCACGAAACTCCTAAGGAGCCAGACGCTCCTTCTTCATTAGTGGCTGACCCAGAAGGTGTGCCGGTCAGTGTGCGCTCCTCATCAGACTGGGAGGCAGTGACTACGCCGGACGCCACCTTTTTGGGTGTGGCTCTGGCAGCACGTGCAGCACGCGATGGGGTGGAAGTGCCTGGGGGCACGTACTTGGGGTCACGCTCATCTTCAGAGCCAATGACCTGGCGGGCAGACGGGGCG
Organism: Solanum pennellii; assembly: GCF_001406875.1. Taxonomy (NCBI): domain Eukaryota; kingdom Viridiplantae; phylum Streptophyta; class Magnoliopsida; order Solanales; family Solanaceae; genus Solanum; species Solanum pennellii. Next base: position 33,426,740 of record NC_028643.1, read on the forward strand.
ACAGACTTCGATCGCCCGCGTGCATAGACTCGATCTTGTTTTGGTGCCATAGTAGATAGTATTTTTGAAGGATCAATATTAGTACTAGAAGGAGCAAACAAGACAAGCAAAACCACACAAAATAAATAAAAAATATTAAAATAAAATGACATTTCTATAGTAACAATGAAACACGACGGGCCAGGTGACGGCTCGTCGTGACTATGACGGACCGTCATGGGGTCCGTCGTGTCTTACTTAGACTTTGTTTATATGGAGAACCCTGAAGGAGAGTCTCTGACAAGTATGACGGTATGTGTAGGACGGACTGCCACAGGTACGACGGTCCGTCGTAGGTGTCCGTCATAGGACACTAGAAAAAAAATATGGAGACCCTTAGGAGAGGGGTCTCTGACCATCATAACGGTCATGCAGGACAGACCGTCGTGGGTATGACGGTCCGTCGTACTTGTCCGTTTGAGGACACTTAGAAAAATAGAGAGAGACCTTATGGAACAGGGTCTCTGACAACTAGAACGGTTGTGCAGGACGGACCGTCGTAGGGATAACGATCCGTCGCATGTGTCCGTTTGAGGACACTTAGAAAAAAAGTGAGAGACCCTTAGGAATAGGGTCTCTGACAACCAGAACGGTTGTGCAGGACGGACCGTCGTGGGAACAACGATCCGTCGCATGTGGCCGTTGGTGGACACTTGGAGAAAATTGGACAGTGGGGTGTTAGGGTTGTTGGAACGGACCCAACGACGGTCCGTCGTGGGTACGACGGTCCGTCGTGGGTACGACGGTCCGTCGTGGGTACGACGGTCCGTCATCGGGGTCTCGTTCTGTAACTCAGTGACGGAACTGGGGGTGCCCCATTCATCCCCTATGACCCTAATCGAATTGGTAGTGTTTTAACCTACATTTATCTAACCCAAATACCTAGTAAACTAGCAATGCTAAAGCACCTATTTCTAGGGTTTTAACACGGCAATTTCGAGGATTTTTAACCTAGGTCAAACAGAATTTTATTAAAAAAAATGAAAATATCAAGAAGAACTAGGCTAATACTATTTGATAAACAAAAAATGCAATATAAATGAGTAGAAATTAGAGACACATACCTGAGAATTTGAGAAAAAACAAGAGGAAAAGGTACTTGGTGATCAAGAAGACACCCACAGCAGCAACTCCGACTAGTAGATGAGGACTTTTAGGACTTTGGAGAATTTGGGGAATATGATCGGTTGAAGAGGGAGATGATTTTGAAAGTTGAAAAGGGAGGGAAATAGCAGGAAGAGTGAAGGAATGGGGTGAAATGAAGGGTTGGGGGTTTTAAATGTTGAATTTTTAAAAAAACCCCAGCCGGGTCAAGTCGGGTACGCCTCATTAATGATGCAAGATTCCACGACGACGGTCCGTCTAAGTTGTGACGATCCGTCGTTGGTTCCGTCGCGTGTGCCCTAGTTTGAAAATTACAGAAAGACGTACCTGGCACGACGGATTCATGCGACGGTCTGTCACAGTTGAAATGGTCTGTCGCTGTATCCGTCAGTGACTGCTGCAGAGTAATTTTCTGTAGAATTTCCTGGTGATGTGCCTGCAAATTTTAAACCCAATAGTAGAAAATGCTACCATTACTAGAAAGAAAAACTATAAGTATTGGGTTAGCTCCCAACAAGAGCCTGATTTAACGTCGCGGCACGACTGAGGACATTTGATTACTCAGCCTTCATCAAGATGGTATGCCTCTATCACTTCATTCACCGATGCAGCATGCCCAAAATAGAGTTTTATTCGTTCTCTATTCACCTTAAACCGCACTCCCTCCTTGGTTTTTAACTCAGCTGCTCCATGAGGGAATACATGGGTAATCAAGTAAGGGCCAGTCCGTTTGGACTTGAGCTTGCCCGGAAGACAAGGAAACCCAGAACTGTCTAAAAGCACAAAATCCCCAACAATAAACTTTTGTTGTGCACTTTTTTTTCATTCTCCTTCGTCATCTTTTCATTGTGGGATATGGTGGATACCGATTGGAGCTCACCACTCTGCCTCATGGTCCTACAAATGTTGAAGGTAGCTTCTTCATTGTTCAACCAAAATTTCATCTGCCCCTTTTCTATATCAACTAAGGCTCTACCTGTAGCAAGGAATAGCCTCCCAAGAATAATAGGCACTTCAAAATCGACATCACAATCAAGAATAACAAAATCTGCCGGAAATATGAATGACTCCACTTTTACTAGCACATCATGGAGTATACCTATAGGCCTTTTCACTGTTCGATCAGCCATCAGTAGCCGCATTGCAGTGGGTTTTGGATCACCCTAACCCAACTTCATGAAAATCGAGAGGGGCATGAGATTTATGCTTTCCCCCAGATCACATAATGCTTTCGCAAAATGTAATGACCCGACTGTACAAGGAATAGTGAACACACCTGGATCTTCTCTCTTTTTGTACGAGAGATCTTGTAGCAATAGCACTACAATGCTGCATTTTATCATCATCCCCAAAAGTGACCGATCTTTTCTTTGTGACCAGATCTTTCATAAACTTGGCATAACCAGGCATCCGTTCTAGAGCTTCTACCAAAGGGACATTGATAAAAAGCTGCTTCAGCTTTGTTATAAAACACCGATATTTACCATCCTCGGTCTTTTTCACTAATCTCTGAGGGAAGTGTGGTGGTGGTCTAGGCATGGGAATTACCTTCATAGGGACTTCTGCATCTTTTCCAGTGCTCTCTTCTGCTTCACCACTACCCTTTACCACCTTATCATCATCCTTTCTCACCTTTTTCGCATTAGACGGCATAGGTGGGTCAATGGTTTGATTACCACCCCGAGTAGTAATTGCCATACAATGCACATCATTTTTTGGATTTTGGACAGTGTTGCTAGGAAGAGTGCCCGGTTGCCGTGTGTTCACTGTCGCAGATAATTGGGCCATTTGCAACTCGATCTGCTTAATCGATGTTGCATGTGTATCGACTTTTTGCCCAATACCTTCTAAATCACACCTTAACTCTTTACTGTTCTCATCACTAGCATCGAACCTCCTCATCATTTTGTGCAACATATCCTCAACTCGCGCCATACTATCTCCACCATCCCTAGGAGTAACTTCACGATTTTGAGGAGGGACATAGGGCCCATTCCTATCATTTCTATTACCGTAGTTACCCCTGTTGAAGTTGTTGTCGCGGTTGTAGTTTCCATCTCGGACAAAATGACCCTCACGGTTATAGTTACCATTGATCCGACCTTGGTTCCCTTGATCTTGGCGCCAATTATCCTGATTTGAGCCTTGGGCGCTTGGTCGGAAACCCCCTGTCTGCTCATTTACTGCATAGGAGTCCTCTGCATAATAGCATTCATCATTAAGAGTTGGTGGTTTAGGCATGTAGTTAACTGCATTTATCTTTTCTGCACCCCCAAGTGATATGTTTTAGAACCAACCCAAGCTCAGTTCTCATATGAGCCATTTCTTCACGAATCTCATCTGTGGCTGGGTTGTGAGTGGACTGCACTGCGAAGGTATTTCTCCCGGTATCTGCCTTCCTAGTACTCCAAGCTATATTATTCCAGGAGATTTTCTTTAATTTTTCAGCAATCTCAGCATAAGGACACTCCCCATAAGATCCACCTGCTATAGTGTCCAACACCGCTTTATTATTATCATCCTGTCCTCGATAGAAGTATTCCTTCCGTGACTCATCATCTATACGGTGATTTGGGACACTTCTCAAGAACGAGGTGAATCTTCCCAAGAACTACTAACTGACTCTCCTGGTAGTGCCACAAAGTTGTTCACTCTGTCTTTGTAGTTTAGTTTCTTGGAGACCGCAGAGTAGCGTGCTAAGAAAACATCCCTTAGTTGGTTTCAAGTGAAAATTGAGTTGTACGGGAGCTCAGTGAACCATATGGCAGCCTCTCCCGTCAGTGAGAGAGGAAACACTCTAAGCCCTATTACATCCAAGTCCAAGTCAGGCCTCCCTACACAGCTTTTACACACTGCCCTTACCTTAGCTATATGGGCATGTGGATCCTCAGAAGGTAGCCCTGAAAACAAACCTATAGCAGTGAGCATTTGCATCAGGCTACTAGTTACCACAAAGGTATGGCCTGGTGGTAGAGGAGGCAAGACAAGTGGCCCATCGGAGTCTGCTATGTTATCATAGCTTCTGTAGTATGCTTGGGGCCGTGGAGCTGGATTTTGTCCCCTCTGTTGGTGTTCACCCGGATCATCGGGTAACAACTGACCATGAACATCAACCGGAGCTGGGATGTTCTGGTTTGGATCATCATCATTAATTCACAAGTTTCTATTCATGTTGCGTAGTGTACGCTCTAATTCGTGATTGTAGAGAAACAGGGGTTCTCTTCCTCTCCGTTTATTTGGCATACAAAGAGGGTGGTTCTGCACGAATCAAAAACAATAAAACAAAGTAAAATCAAGAAAATATCAACTAAACTATAGTAATAAGTTTAAGTTAGTCTAAAAGCTACTTTCACTGACAACGGAGCCAAAATTTGATACGCTCAAACTTACTTCTCAAATAAGAAGTAAATCGGTCGTGTCAAGTAAATAACCCAACTAGTGAGGTTGGGATCGTTCCCACGAGGAAAATAGTTTAGACTTAACTTCAATCTATTATTACTATTGTTCAGTCAATTACTTCCTTGAAAAGCAAAAATAATAAAAAAGGGGGGTTTCTATTCCTAAATAAATGAAAATAACTAGAGAAATAAAAGGAGACAACTAACAACTTCGAATGTTGGAGTTTAATCAATTAATCAAAGTAACTAGTGTTTACGTGTTCCTCACAAGTTCATAACTTGATAAGTCTAACTATAACAATTCTTTCCTAGTATCTTGCATGCAAAGTGATAAGTCATGTATTTCTAAATCCTTGGTCCGGCATCTAGAAAATTTCACTCCGCACCTTGGTCCGGCTACGTGTGTTGCTATCCTAACCCTTATCTTTACCTCATATTAAGCATCGTATTCGATATTTGACTAAGTTATTACCTCGTACCAATCAATACTAGCCTATTAGATAGTATGCACTAAATCTATGTTGATAATTCTTTTCCTATTATCTACCTCCTTTGTCCGGCAAGTAGAATTAAGGCGAGTTCTAACGTTGGTCATCCGTTAAAAAAACATCTATGCGAAAGAATTATCAGTACATGCAAGAAACTATTCTAGAATTGTTATTTTAGTTAGGTTTTACCTCATTATTTGCCTATGGTTCCCACAACCCTAGTTATGGAGTTTAGTTACCCATAGTCATAATCACAATATTCAAATATATGGTATAATAATTCATATACTTACTTCAATGAGTAAGAGTAAAAGCCGAAAGTTCGCTTGATTAATCAACAAAAATCACCAACAATCAATTCAAAGAATCTCAAAATAATCAAGAATCTAACAATAATCAAGGGCCTAACCAAATAATCCAGAGTCTAACCTCAAAAACGAGGTTTTTCGAACTATTTATAGAAAAAAAAACCTAATTGATGCAATTTCTTCTGCTGCTCTCTTCATTACCCTCGACGGAAGGTATGACGGATCGTCACAGGCACAACGGTCTGTCGAGGATCTCCGTTCCAAAACACTTGAACTCTTGGAATATGGGTACTGGGACTACTTCTATGAACTTCATGACGAACCTGCAGGACGGACCGTCATGGACACGACGGTCCGTCACGCTTTCCGTAACCCCTCACTTGGTCAGACTTCTCCTTCTTCCTTCAGCAGCTGCACTACGCTGCCACCTACGGACCGTCACGAGCATGACGGACCGTCACAAGCTCCGTAGGTGGTCTCTTCTGCATTTCTTCGCTCAAAAAACCTCCGCATTCATCTTTGGACAGATTTCCTGCAAATAAGGAGAAACTTATATAAAAATTAGCACAAAATGGCTTTTGGACACACTAAACTTAAGGAAAAGTATTAATAATACCGTGAAACCACGGTATATCAGGCATCGCTAAGACGATGGACCGTCAGTCTTTGCCATCGTTAGGTCTGACAACAACTTTCCCAGGGGTCTTTTTGACCTTTCCCACTCCATTTAAACCCTAGGTTACGTCGTTTTGACCCTAAATCATTAGATTTTAGTCATTTTAAGCATAGAAATATAATTAAAACATATCCAAGTGAAATCATTATATCAAAACCTATAAAATTAAAATCAAGAGAGGAAAAAAAGCTTAAGAACCCTAGTTCAAGAACGCCACAAGTTTCGGCAATTCCAGCCCCAAAACTTAAGTATTTTTTCATGGATTTCACTAGTGGGTACCTTTCGCCCATTGGGTCCCTAGTTTTCAGTCAAATTCTTGATTCCATATCATGATTAGACCTAGGATTTATAGAACTTTAACAGAACTTCATGAATTTATTAAATATATGTTCCAAATCAGATTATCATGTTATTACTCAGATTATTGTATATATTTCAAAACCCTAGCTTTGTATATCTTTAGTTCTTGAATTACACATGCTAGAGGTCAGATATTTGAAACACTTCAGATATACATGCCTCAGTTATAAATGCATAATTACCAGATTAATTGTTGCATTTTCATTTTGCATATTCAGTTTCGAGCTATCTTGTATTTACAAAAACTCAGACATAATCAATTAATTTACAGAATTCATGGGAGTAGCATAATACCGAGTTTGACTAGGGTTTAACTTACCCAATTAGTCCCAGAACTACTAGCCAAGTAGGTCATAAGTCCCCTCTCTAGGCAATCAGTTTAGTGATCACGCCAACATGTCTTTATACCTTTGGAAGGGTATATTGGGTCCTCTCGTTGGGGCGTATACATCGGACTCCACATTTAGATCATGTGGTTTTATTATCAGTTATTAGTAGCTCCCACAAATCAGTCAGAATCTCTTCATTGACCACTTATCAGTATATTCAGTATTCAGTTTCAGCATATTATAAATTGGTCATTACATTCACTTAGCTCTGAAATTCAGTATATTATGTTTAGATTATTATACTTGCTTTTGTGCTTGTTGAGTTATGTCTTATATCAGCTTTACTCTATACTACATGCTCAGTACCTTTCAAGTACTGACGCATACGTGCGCTACATATTTTTGTAATGTAGGTTCAAGTTCTCAGCATCTAGATCAAGCATAGATCAATTTTTGATCTCTAGTTAAGCAGATTCAGTGGTGAGTCTTCATTCTCCAAGGAAAACAGTCATGAGTTTAATTTAAGTCTTCAGTTATTTAGTTTCAGTTTTGCTAGATTTAGCTGGGGCTTGTCCCACTATTTCTAGTCCAGTTTATAGGCTTATTTCAGATATAGTTAGATTCAGCTTAGTATTGAGTTAATATTTCCTTTGTATTGAACACATTTTTTTCAAATATCTAAGTTATAGAATATGGGTATTCCTTATCTTTTCAGATTTAATTATGATTTAGCTTCCGCATCAGCTTATTATCTTTAGTATGCTCATGATCATGCCAGCAGGGTTAGCTTGGGATCACTTGTGGTTCTAACTTCCGTATCCACGTCTTGGGGGTAGCTCAGAGCGTGACAATTATCTTCATAATGGAGGAAAGTAATGGAGATAATGGATGAGAGTAACTTCTTGGTTTAGTGGAAATCCTCAATATAATATTTTATAACACTCCCCCTTATATGTCCATAGATAATATGCTTTGTTGAAACTTACTAGGAAAAAATCCTGCGGGAAAAAATCCAAGTGAAGAAAAGAGAGTAAACATATCTTTTAATACGCTTTGAATGTTGCCTCGGTAAAAACCTGACCAGAAAAACCAAATTGGGATAAAAGTATGATTAATGAAAAGATTACAATGCGTAATTTTCTCCCCCAATAAAATCATAACTTGATATATCAGAGACGATGCATTCCAATCTTATACCTACTTGTCAAATATTGATGTTGAAAATCCTTAGTTAATAAGTTTACATGATTATCAGTTGAATGGGTCTTTAAATGTCTATCTCACCATTCTTTTGAAGATCACATGTGAAAAAACAAATATACTGTCTGATCTCCTTTGATTATATCCTCCCTTCAATTGAGCTATATATTATTTTTGTATATGATGGATGAAATATCTTTTTTCAAAAGAAAATTACATATTTTCTAAATAAGAAAGATCATGATTCCAACCAAACACACTCTCGACTTAATTTATAGATCAATATTATTTCTGCATGATTTGAAGGAGTGTCTACTACTGTGATTCTTTGAATTTCCAAGATATTGTTATGTCTCCATATGTAAATATTATTCCATTTGAAATCAAGTTTCATGCAGATCAAATAAATATTTTTCATCTACATAATAAAATCATTTTTGACTCGAAATTGGTCATTTAAATTTCACTAAAGCTCGTCTTTTATTTTTAAAGAAAATCACACATTTTCTATGTGTTGAGTAACTTGCTTTGTTAGTTTTTTATCATAACTTGAATATACTATGATAATATTTTCACATAATTTTTGTTGTGGATATCAAATAATCTTCTAGAATTTGCATAATCAGTAATCTGTAGGTGCACCAATTGCACTAAAACATGACATTTAAAAAAATTTCATGAGATTAAGTTTTTTTTTGTGTTAAGCAGTATCAAAACCATTGGATATTCAATGGAATTGCTTTAACACATTTTAAATCCTTCAAAGATTTTTAATTAACCTTCATCGTCAAGTTAGACATAATAATCATTCATTATGCATATTCAAGTATTCCATCTATTGCCAGAATGAAATAAGTCTTACTGTATCCACCACTAGAGAATATATCTTCATTTCATAATATCAGGATTTTTGTGAAAACCCTTTATGCCCCGAGGCACAAACCGTACCTTATATCTTACAGTTATACTTTTGCAAAATGATTCATTTGTACCTCCTGACATATATTTTTATCAATGAACTATAAGTTCAAAAAAATCACTTTTCTAAGTGAAACAAAATACACTTGAATAGTGCATTTTATTTGGCTAATCATTTATGTATCCACACGATATGACACCCTCACCCTGAATCAATTATGATGGGAGAGCCTTGTTGGGTTGATGCATACATGTAAAATAAACTCATCTCATACTAAATTTATTTGAAAGATTTGTTCTCATAATCAATGGTTACCAACAATTCGAGGCATACAATTTCTGTTAAACTAACCAACATTATCAACATGATTTCATAGTTTGGATTTATCCTCTTAATTTAATAATTCGAGCAAACAACCTTACAAAAATCAATTTTTCAGTTGATACAAATGCATATGTGGACATACCATAGATTCATGTATTAAATCATAATAGTAAGCGGTCCACCTGAACCCATATTTACCTTTTTGTATATTTCAAATAATTTCAAGGGATACAATTTCAACCTTAGCTGATACATTGATCATGAGAATAAGCAACACAAGAGAATTCTTAAAGAATATTTTGTTTCTTAAAAAATATAGCCACGTGAATTCTCAATTTCTTTTGCATCACATATGATCATCCGATTATGCCAACTGATATTTATTCTAGTAAACTTCTGGTTCACCTTTGCATGTGATTCCATCATCATGTCCATATTTGTATAAAACAAACAAGAGAAAGACATGTAACATTTTATGTAAATATTCATAACCTGCTTTAATCGTAGTAAATTAAAGATATTTAATCTTTTAATAATTTATAGTCTCAATATAATAAATTATTTTTTTCAATTCCTTTGAAACTTAAAAAGTTTCTTTTGAGACTTACTACAACCCCAATATTATGAACTATGTCATTCTCCGGATTGTAACAATTAGCCCTTTCGAAAATCTCAATTAATTTTGTATACTACCACAAAATTCACAACTCCATTCTTATGGTGACCATCTCCTTCAAGGAGAAAAATATTATTATTGTCATGGTTAATATTATTACATGTAAGACTTATTTCTTGACAATCAATGATAAATTTTTGTTGCCACACAATAATATTTATTTTGATCATGACACAATCTTTATAGAAAAAAATTATTTATTTTATTTGTCCTCAAATAGTTTATAATAAAACATACCACAACATTGGTGTAGTACTCAGAGTATATGACCAAAATGACCATTCATGTCAAAATATATATTTTTTCAATATCTCAAACCTCCCGTAGATGTGAGATATGACATTAATCCAACAATATACATACATATACATATATATATATATATCCATACGAACACAAGTCACATTTTCTTCAAGAAAAGATCATAATCATTTGTACATGCTCCACAATTTTTTTATTAGCCTTACTTTGACATTATCATATTTATTTGACTTACTTAAACATCATTTTAAAAAGTCAAATATACTAAATGTACTACCACTTTATATTTCTTTATATTGATGGAGGATTTACAAAACTTTTCAAATTTGAGTTGCATCAACAACAATGTTCCCAATATCTTTTTATACCACTTTGATGGATAAAAATTACCTTCATATTTGAAGGACCATCTCTACAATGATGACCATTAACATTTTACCACACTCATATTAATACATTCAACCACTTGTCATTTTCAAACATATCATTCCCTGCTACCATATTCATATAAGAGAATGGAGCAAACCAATTGGGTATATTTGATGACTTTTAGAAAATAATATATTATTTTGCTTTAATCAACATCATATCATCACTATAGTGCATTAGGACTTAAAGTCAATGTCTTATACATATAAAGAAGCCTTAGCTCATAAATCAATGGTACTTGAACCAAACATATTATTATCATGATTCACCGAGACTTTAACTCGATTTCTTATCCACTTGGGGTGATGAAATTTGAATTCACTATTTTAATCTTAATAATTGTCTTAATAAATCAAACGACTTACCAAAAAATAAATATCGGAAATCATAAATATAATTTGAATTTGACTTAACATAAGAAAAATGAATAATATCAATTAATTCGAACAAGATGTTGGAATCATATAAAAGTCCCAAGTTAAAATAAATGAAAAGCTTTTAACATTCCTTATCAATATTGCTACAAAGATTAAAAAAATTTAATAAGCATTTTAAAATAACCACTATAACACCCCGTATCAAAAAATATACCAGATATCAACTTTTCTGAAATTGCAGGTCAACCTATGTTCATCTACAGACTGTAGTCTGATCTGCGACCTGTGTTCTAGTATTTTAGTTCACCACTGCAACCCCTCCCACAAACCCAGCTCAGGAAATCGGCTAAGTCTCAACCAACGGACAAACCTACGGTCCGTAAGTCAGACTACGACCCATGGTTTGTCTTCATGGATCAAGAACCAATTACCCAGCCTCTGACATGAACCACGATCAACCACTATGGTCCGTAGATGGACCTAGGAATGTGGTGAATGTTAGCAGTCAATTAGGGGAAAATTTCTGATTTTTTCAACTTCAAACGGTCATAAATATTAGAACAAAAGGAATTAAGTGTTCTATGACCTATAATATATACTTGAATCCTCTTTCCAACTCCATTGAGTTTGCTAAAATTCAACTTTCGAGTAAAAAGTTATGCTCATTTTAGTGAAGGTCTGACAAGCAAACGAACCTAACCTACGTACCTTACATTGAACTATGGCCTGTAAGTCCAATCCATCGTTCACTCCGACAACAGTTAAGTTGGGGGTCTTTTGGTATTTTTGTATTTCGTGGGACCCCTAAGATACGTCATTTAGACCCTAAATCACGAGGTTTTAGTTAGTTCAAGCCCAGAAACATAACTAAAAATTACCTAAGTTATGTTATTAATCAAAACATAGAAAATTAGAAGCAATAGAGGAGAAAAAGGTCAAAAACCCTAGTTGAAGAACGCAACAAGGTTCCATTAGTTGCAGCCTCAAAATTGAAAGATTTTTTCGTGGAATTTATCTCCGTGTATGTTGGATTTCACTGGTGGATTTCTTTCACCCATTAGGTCCCTAGTTTTTATTCATTTTCTTGATTTCTATATCATGGCTAGACTTAAGGGTTCCTTAATGTTAGAATTGTTGGGTTCTTAGCTGTTAGAAGGATCAAAATCACATTATTCTGTTATTATTAAGAAAAATGCATGAATTCCATAACCCCGCCATGCATTTCTTTAGTTCTTGAATTACACATACTAGGTCAGATATTTTAGTTATTTGGTTTATACATGGCTTAGTTATTAATGCATCATTATCAGATTAATTGTTGAAATCTCAGTTTGCATGATCAGTTTTGAGCTATCTAGTATTTACTGTAACTCAGTCAAAATCAATTAACCACCTAATTCATTGCAAGTAGCATAATACCGAGTTAGACTAGGGTTCAACATACCCAAATAATCCTAGAACTACTAGCCAAGTAGGTTGTTAGTCCCTCTGTGGGCATCAATTTAGTGATCACGCTAGCATGCCTTTATACCTATGTCTTTGTATATTTCGTCCTCTCGATTGGGCGTATAGATCGAACTCAACATTTAGCTCATGTAGTTTTATTATCGTTTATTAATAGATCCCACAGTTCACTCAAATTCTATTACATTGACTATTTATCGGTATATCCAGTATTCAGTTGCAACATGTTAGAAATTGGTCACTGCATTCAGTTATCTCAACATTCAGTATATCATGCTCAAATTATATCATTACTTTATTGCTTTGTTCAGTTAACATTATTTCAACTTTACTCTAAGCAACATGCTCAATACCTTTCAAGTACTGACACATATGTGCGCTACATCTTCTCGTGACGTAGTTTCAGGTTTTCGACATCAAGTTCACAGTTAGATCGATTCCCGATCTCTAGTTTAGCATAATCAGTGGTGAGTCTTCCTTCTCCGAGGATAATAGTCATGAGTTTCTTTTAAATATTTTTAGTCCTTTAGTTTCAATTTTGCTAGACTTAGTTAGGGCCTGTCCTAACATTTCTAGTCAGTTAGAGGCTTTTTTCAGAAATACTTAGTTTCACCTTAGTATTGAGTTAATATCTTCTCTTTATTAAGCTCAACAATTTTCATACATCTCAGTTATAGTATATGAGTATTATCCATCTTTTCATTTAATTATGATCTAGATTCTGCACAGTTTATTATCCTTATTATGCTCATGATCATGCCATCAGGGTTAGCTTGGGATCATTTGTGGTTCGTGGTCTCGTGTCCACGTCTCGAGGGTAGGTCGAGGCGTGACAAACTTCGTATTAGAACACTAAGTTTAAGTGTCCTATGATGTCTTAAAAGTTGTACTAAGTAAAGTCCTTTTCATGGGTGTGAGGTGCACCACATCTAATGAGACGAAGGCTGCAAAGTGTTTTAGAAAATTATTCATTTTCTTGTTACTCTTATCGTGCGTATGGTATGATCTAATATCGTTCTAACTTTTAGTGTTATCATGCCTTCTCGTAGAACTAACGCTAGGAATACGAATGCCAGGAACGGAAACACAACCCCTCCAATCATAGATCAGAAAGTCTCCAATGCTGAATTTATGAATGCCATTGAGATGTTGGCTTAGAGTGTCACCAACCAAAACAATCAGCGGGTTCAAGCTCATGTGAATGCTAATTGTGGATGCACATCATCTAGGCTCTGTGACTTTGTTAGGATGAAACATCCTGAGTTCTTAGGATCCCAGACTAGTGAGGATCTCCAAAATTTCTTAGATAAGATAAAGAAGATCTTTAAGGCGATGCAAGTCACTGGGAATGATCAGGTTGAGTTAGCATCATACCAATTGAAGGATATTGCTCATATATGGTACACTCAGTGGAAGGAGAATAAGGGTGCAAATATGGATCCTTTCACTTGGGAATGATCGGGTTGAGTTGGCAACATACTAGCTGAAAGATGTTGTTCATATCTAGTAAACTTAGTGGAAGGAAAATAGGGGTACAATTGCAACTCCTGTTACTTGGGATTGCTTTAGTAAGACCTTTATGAATAGGTTTTTCCGAATAGAGTTGAGAGAAGCAAAAGCCCAAGAAGTCATGATTTTATGGCAAGGTAACATTATGGTCCAGGAGTATGGGCTCAAGTTCAACCAACTCTCCAGGTATGCTCCTCACGTAGTTCTGATTCCATGGCTCACATGAATAAGTTCTTGTATGGGGGTGTCACATTGGGTGAAAACAGAATATGGAAATGCTATGTTACTGGAGACATGAACATCTCTAGGATTATGATTCATGCTTAGAAGGTTGAGGGTGATAAGCTTATGGAACAAGCCAAGGAGAATAAGAAGCGTAGGACTGGGAATTATGACTATTCTCAACAAAAATCAGGTGGTGGAAATCACTCGCAGAGTCAGCAGATGATTTCAGCCCTAGCCCCTTCATTAGTTAGTATTCGTGTATCCCATTCTCCAAGAATAGGTATGATCACAAGGTCAATGCACAAGTCTATAAGTCTCAGGGAAGTGTTTCAGTCAACAAAACTTACCCCACTTGCTTAAAGTGTGTTAAGAACCACCCAGGCGAGTGCTCGCAGGAAAAGAACGATGATTTGGATGCGGTCAGTGTCACAAACCGAGAGCATACCCTAGAATATATCGGATTCCCTTGAATCACAATACGGTTTACTTGACCTCTCGGAGGTCTTGTACAATCCCTTTGACACATTCATTGCAGACATGATGAAAACTAGTGCGAAATTAAAAATTTAACATTAAATAATAATACTTCAAAATATCTCTTTAGAGAAAACATACGAAAGGTTAAGTGTCAAAGTCTCCATCTTAGACACACAAATATCTTGGGACACGACCGATACATCAACAAAAAAAAGTATCTAATTCTATTACAATGTCTTTAACAATGAAAACTAAACATAGTAATGTCCTCGTATCTATTGAGGACATACCCCAACTTTTCTTGAATGAACACTAATTCAAGCTTCATTTGAAGGGACTCCTCTCAATTGCCACCTACACCTTTAGAAATACATAGAATATATGGAATCAGAACATTAGAATGCACTAATAATGGTGGCATGCAATTAAAACCATGCTAAAAGGACATTTGTATAAAACATTCTCTTTTTGAGTAAAACTTCATAAGACAAGTTTAAGAATCACTTACAAGTCACCATAAGCACATATAGTCACATTACATAACATAGCATCAATATCACTTCAAAACCCATAAACATGAGACCCTCTTACCAAAAGTTATTCAAGGCTCACTTGAGTGAGTTATGAAGTGACCTTCCATACAACCCCTTCACAGACACCAAAGTGATCCTTTAGACTACCTAAGATAAGATAATGGCTAGTTGAATTGGCCTTGTATGGAATTGTGTGGTATGGTCCACTTATAGTGGCGGTGTTTACTTCTTGTCAATATATATATGTGTGTTGATTATGGGCTTGAAGGCACAGTTGATGTTATGTGAGTGTGTGGTTATGATGATCACACTATGTGAAGCATGCCTAGTCTTGTATTCTAGTTTTGATCTAGGTTGTGTTGCTATTGTATAAGCATGTGGAGGACTATGTGAGGGTTATGCTTAGGTGCTGCCA
The DNA here is from genome assembly GCF_001406875.1 of Solanum pennellii. Taxonomy (NCBI): domain Eukaryota; kingdom Viridiplantae; phylum Streptophyta; class Magnoliopsida; order Solanales; family Solanaceae; genus Solanum; species Solanum pennellii. Next base: position 33,442,251 of record NC_028643.1, read on the forward strand.
TTGATGAAGTAATGATTATTAATGACCCCTACCTATGTACCCTTAGATGAATGTGTTTTGAATAGCTAAGGTGAGGAGTCTTTAATATGTGTTGAATGGCCTTGAAGGCACAATTGATGTTATGTTAGTGTGTGGTTATGATGATCACACTATGTGAAGCATGCCTAGTATTTTATTCTAGTTATGATCTAGGTTGTGTTTCTATTGTATAAGCATGTGGAGGACTATGTGAGGGTTATGCTTAGGTTCTGCCATTGATGAAGTAATGATGATTAATGACCCCAACCTATGTACCCCTAGATGAATGTGTGAATAGCTAAGGTGAGGAGTCTTGAAGGTAATGTGATGTTGTTTTGTCTCCTATGCTATTAAGTGTTGTGTGGTCTATGCTTGGTTGTGCATTGTGGTCCAAAGAGGGTGGCTGCCTCAATATGTTGTTTATAGACATTATGTGATCATGTTGACCAATGCGCACACACACTTAAACCTCATGCATGCTTACTAGTAGTATAGGTTCATGGTGTCTAATGAAAGGGTATTATCATATGCACTAATTTCTACTACTATGCATGTATAGTATCTGTCCATGAAGTACGTTATGTGTCCCTTAACTAGTACAACTTGATTGGTGTACTAGTATGGACAAGGGTATGAGGCTTTGTCTATGCATTGCACATGTGTGCCTTGATAAGATAGTTCCTAGGTTTGTGATTTAAGTATATGAACAAGAATGCATGAACATGTTATTAATATGACTTATATTGTATGATGTTAAGTATATGGTATGATGAAGTATGAGCATAGTGCCTAAATGTGTTTATATGAGGTTTGCTTATATAGTTACACCTATACTCTTATGCATGAATGGAATACAAGTATGAACATGTGTGGTCTAAGGGTGTTTATGTGGAAGGCTTGCTCACATATATGTATACACATACCCACATTAAAGTATGTCTATGATTCTTGTATGATGATCTAGTCTATAGAGGGGCTCTTGGAAGGTATTCTTAAGAGTACCCTAAAATGGATGGTGCTTTAAATATGCTATGTCGATGTGAAAGGACTTCATACACGATTTAGGTTGATAAACTCTCATCTATGACCTATGAGATAAGAATATGAGGGGTTAACTCTTCTAATACTATATTTTATAAAGTAAAGATAATAAAGATTCTTTAATAAAGGGAACTTAGCATAGCACCGAGTGAACTTTGATGAGAGGTGCTCCTTCCCAATGTGGAAGGCTTGGTCACCATTTTCCTCACAAGATCGCAACTACAATGCCTCTATAGGCATAAAGAGGGTTTCCATAAGTGGATAAATACAATTCCTCAATAGGCATAAAGACAGTTTCCGTATATACCAGCTAGTTCTATAAATTATGCTTGCCCCATAGGATCTAGCAAGTGATATCACTTAATATATTAGCATAATGTTAATGTTATACTTTGGCAAGGTAGACCACTTTACGTTAGTGTAAGGCTTTACAACACCAAATTCCATGTTTAACACCCATGGTCTTAGTGTTGGTTAAGGCTATAGTTTCCTAAAGTAAAATGGACAATAGAAGTAAAGTAAGGACCCTAACTAGGATAACCTAAGGTAAGTTTCTTGGTGTAGGTGAAGGTATGGGAGTTCACCTATGCATTGAACAAGTAGCTCTTGAAGGGAGTTCTAGGAAGGTTTTCTAATGTATATTACTATGTTTATGTTTCTTATACATGACATTGTAGTGTTCTCTACTTGTTGTGATGATATGCATGGTATGAGTCGAAATGGGTCTATGTGATGTGGTCTATCCTTATAAACATAATGTAGGTCTTATTGACTATATGATTAAAGTCTTGCTTGACATGAATGAAGTGTATATACTTGTCTTATTGATGTATAAAATAAATGTTAAGGCTTGTGGTCTCATGATAGGTTTGCTAAGTATGTGTGAGGTTTATGGGGTTTCACAGGTACATGGCACTAGTAGACTAAGATTGGGATTGTGAGTATGGTCTTGTAATGTTCTTTGTGAAGTGAAGTTAACATATTTGCATATTGACTATGGTTCACTGTAAGGGTATTGGGAGTCTTGACTTAAATGTATCTTATAACATGTTATTCTCCTATGAATGTATGTGTTGAGTTTGGAAGGTTATATGTATGAATACCTTGTGACTTTGAGGTAATGCATTGCACCATGTATTACTAGAGGGTTACTTGGGAAGTTATGAAGTTAAAAAGTTAAGAAGGAAAGAGGTTACTGTAAACTAGAATAAGCTTACTCTAAAAGGGAAGGTGGTTACTGTAAAATGATGCAAATTATGCTTTAAATGCAATGTGTGGTTTTATATGATGTATAACCATTTAATATGCCTATATCAAGTATGTGAATCGTATGATGCTTATTGTTTCAGAGTTTTATGAAGTTTTCACAAAAAGGCATGACGCATGGTTTCAAGTAAAATGTCCCTTTTAAATGCCTGTTTTTGCATGGTTTCCAAACATAGTGATTCCTGTACTAACTCCATTCTTCTTCACCTTTTTACACAAAATTTAGGTTATGGATGCTTAAAGGACGTCTCTATGGTGAATGGCTTGATATGTCATTCCCAATCTCAAGTTAAGGAATCCGTAAGTTCAAGGATTTCCTAAGTCACGTCTTACTATAAAGTCTTGTAATAGTATACTTATGATTTATGTTATAAGGGTCGTGTCCCAAATGTACTCTAATGATGTTTAGACTTAAAGTCTTTAACTACGTATGGTGATATATATATATATATATACACACACACACACACACACACACACACACACACACATACACTTTACCTTTAAAAATGCGATGAATGATAACTACGGGCTTGTATAAGACCTCCAAGAGGTCAAGTACGCCATGTTATATCTAGGGGGTGCTCCCTGGTTGTGACAAAAACTAGATTGACTACGACTCCTATCTTGACTCTATTAGAGGGCTTAGATGGTTATGTTATCTATTGCGATGAATCCAGAGTTGCCCTAGGTTGTGTGTTGATACAGCGATATAATGTTATAGCTTATACTTCTAGACAACTTAAGGTGCATGAGATGAATTATCCAACTCATGACCTCGAGCTTGCAGTAGTGGTGCTTGCACTCAAGATTTGGAAACACTACTTGTTTGGTGTTCATGTAGATGTATTCACTGACCATAAGAGCCTTCAATATTTGTTGACCAAGAAAGAATTGAATATTCTCCAGAAGAGATGACTTGAGTTCCTTAAGGATTATGATATGAGTGTACATTATCATCCTGGTAAGGCGAATGTAGTAGCAGATACTCTTAGGAAATTATCTATGGGTAGTGTAGCCCATGTTGGGTAGAAAAGGAAGAAACTAGTGAAGGATGTTCACGGGCTTGCTCGCTTGGGAGTTCTCCATATGAGCATATTAGACAGCGGTGTTACAGTTCAGAATGGGGCAGAATCTTCTTTGGGAGTGGAATCAAGGAACAACAAGATAGTGATTCAACATTTTTTGAACTTAAGGGTGCAGTCCACAATCAGAGAGTGGAGGTTTTCTCCAAATGGGAAGATTGTGTACTTCGCTACCAGGGTAGACTGTGTGTAATTGATGTTGGTGATTTGAGACAACATATTATTGCAAAAGCCCATAACTCCAGATTTTCTTTTCATCTAGGTGCCACTAAGATGTACCGTGATGTGCGGGAAGTCTACTGGTGGATTGACATGAAGAGGAATATAGTAGATTTTGTGAGTAACTGCCTCAATTGCCAGCAAGTCAAGGTAGAACATTAGAAAATAGGGGGTATGACAAGAGATCGACATTTATACTTAGGAGTGGGAAGTGATCAATATGGATTTCGTCACAGGGCTACCTCATGGTCGTAGACAACATGACTCTATCTGGGTGATAGTTGAGACTATGACTAAATCTTCTCATTTTTAGTGGTCAAGACTAAAAATTCGATGAAGGACTATGCCAAGCTTTACATTAATGATACAGTCAGGTTGTATGGGGTTCCTTTGTCTATCATCTCAAATAGAGGTCCTCAATTTAGCTCAAATTTTTGGAAGTAATTTCAGAAGGGTCTTGGTGCTCAGGTTAATCTTAGCACAACATTTCATCTGCAGACGGATGGATAGGCAGAGCATACCATTTAGACCCTAGAGGCTCTGTTGAGAGCTTGTGTGATCGATTTCAAGGGTAGTTGGGATAATAAAATTTCTCTTATTGAGTTCGTCTACAACAATAGCTGCCATTCCAACATTCAGATGGCCCTTTATGAGGCACTGTATGGGCGTAGACATAGATCTCCTATTGGTTGATTTGAAGTAGGTGAAGAAGATTTGATAGGACAAGATTTAGTCCATTATTCTATGGGGAAAGTGCAACTCATTCGAGATAGACTTAAAATAACCCAAAGTGGTTAGAAATATTATGTAGATGTGAAGAGAAGGAGACTAGAGTTCCAAGTTGATGATTGAGTTTTCTTGAAGGTATCACATATGAAGGGGTTGATGAGGTTTGCTAGGAAAGGGAAGCTCAGTACTTGAGATCTAGGCCCTTACAAGATTTTGAAAAGAATTGGAAAAGTGGCATATGAGTTAGAGTTTCAAGCAGAGTTAGCAGTAGTGCATCCATTTTTTCACATCTCACTGTTGAAGAAGTGTGTGGGTGATCCGACATCCGTAGTGCCATTAGAGAGTGTGGATGTGAAAGATACCCTTTATTATGAGAATGTACCATTTGCGATTCTTGATCGTCAGTTTAGAATGTTGAGGAACAAAGAAGTCGCTTTAGTCAAGGTTTTGTGGAGGAGTCAGTCCGTAGAGGGAGCTACTTTGAGAAGTAGAAGTAGTCATGAAATCCAAGTATTTACATGTTCTTGGAACTAAGTTCAGTCAGAAATTCAGTTCTCAATTTTTAGTGAAAGGGATTACATCCCTCTCCCTCTATTTCAGTTAGTTTAGTCTTCGTTTGAGGACGAATGTTCCCAAGGGGTAGATAATGTAACATGCCGTATCTAAAAACAGACAAGATATTAACTTTTCAGAAATTGCAGGCGTAATCTATTGTCACCATCTACGGATCGTTGTCTGATATATGGCCCGTGATGTAGGTCCGTAGTTCACCACTACAATCCCTCCCCAAAACCCAGCTAAGAAAATTGACTAAGTCTTGATCCATGGACAGACTTACGATCCGTAAGTCAGACCATGGTCCGTGGATCAAGACCCCATTACCCAGCCTCTGACATGAACCATGATCAACTAGTATGGACCGTAGGCCTGACTGTGGGTGAAGGTTAGCAGTCAGTAGAGGAAATCGCTGATTAAATCAAATTCAAATGGTCATAAATCTTATCATAAAAGGAATTAGGGATTCTATGACATATTATATGATAGATAATTGAATCCTCTTTATAACGCCACAGAGTTGTCTAAAATCCAACCTCCAACTCAAAAGTTTTGCACATTTTAGTGAAGGCCTGTCGAGTAGACTTGATTGATAGACCCAAACTAATAATCGTAGATCAAACTACGGCCCGCAAGTCCAATCTGGCGATCACTCTTACAACAGTTAAGTCAGGGGTCTTTTGGTCTTTTTCTATTTTGTGGGACTCATAAGATACGCCGTTTAGATCTTAAATAATGAGTTTTTAGTCAGCTTAAGCCTAGAAATATCACTAAAACTTACCTAAGTCAACTCGTTAATCAAAACATAGAAAATTAGAAGCAAGAAAGGAGAAAAAGGTCAAGAACCCTAGTTCAAGGACGCAACAAGGTTCCATCAGTTCCAGCCTCAAAGCAGGAAGGATTTTCCGTGGAATTCATCACCAAGTATGTTGGATTTCACTAGTGGGTTACTTCCACCTATTAGATCCCTACTTTTCAGTGAATTTCTTGATTTCCATATCATGACTAAACTTAGGGTTTCTTGATTATTAGAATTGTTGAGTTCTGAGCCGTTAGAGGATCTAAATCAGATTATTACGTTAATATTCAGATAAATGCATGAATTTCAAAACCCTAGCTATGTATTTTTTTAGTTCATGAATTACACATGCTAGGTCAGATATTTGAGTTATTCGGATATACATGACTCAGTTATTAATGCCTCAGTATGACATTAATTATTGCATTCTTAGTCTGCATTTTTTGTTTTGAGCTATTCTATATTTACAGAAACTCAATTATAAACAGTTAACCACCTAATTCATTGGGAGTATCATAATACCAAGTTGGACTAGGGTTTAGAGTACCCAAATAATCCCATAACTATTAGCCAAGTAGGCTGTAAGTCCCCTCTGTGGGCATCAATTTCGTGATCACGCCAGCATGCCATTATTCCTATGGCAGGGTATATTGGCTCCTTTCGATGGGGCATATACATCAGACTTGACATTTAGCTCATGTGGTTTTATTAACGGTTATTAATAGCTCCCACAGTTCAGTCAGGTTCCATTGCATTGACCATTTATCAATATATCCAGTATTCAGTTTCAGCATGTTATAAATTTGTCACTTCATTCACTTATCTCCGCATCAGTTTATCATATTTAGATTATATCATTGCTTTATTTTACTTTGTTAAGTTATATGTTATTTAAACTTTACTTTATCTTGCATGCTCATTATCATTCAAGTACTGATGCATGCGTGTAATACATTTCCTCGTGATGTAGATTCAGGTTCTCAGCATCAAGATCACACTTAGATTGATTCTCGATCTATAGTTTAGCAGAATCAGTGGTGAGTTCTCATTCTCTGAGGACAATAGTCATGAGTTTGTTTTCAGTATTTTGTCCTTTAGTTTCTATTTCGCTAGATTTAGCTGGGGCCTGTCCCAACATTTCTAGTCAGTTAGAGGCTTATATCAGACATAGATAGTTTCAACTTAGTATGAATTTAATATTTTCTTTGTATTAAGCTCATCAATTTTCATACATCTTAGTTATAGTATATGGTATTCCCAATCTTTTTATTTTAATTATGATTCAGCTTCCACACCAGTTTATTATCTTTAGTATGCTCATGATCATGCCAACAGGGTTATCTTGGGATCACTTGTGGTCTTAGGTCCCGTGTCCGCGTCTCGGGAGTAGCTCAGGGCGTGACAACCCAAACTTTGTTAGTACCAGTAATATATTAATAACTCAACAAGTAAATGTTTAGATAAAGAAAAATAAAGAGATTCAAAAGTAACCAATAATAATCCAATCAATATGTACATGCCACATAACTCAATAAAACAAGATCATAAAGAATAATCTCTTTACAAATTATTAACTTACAAAACTAATTTTACTTTTTAAATATATAAGTGATCAAACTAAAAGTTTGCTAAAAGTAAAAGCAACTTGCTGGACTCATATGATTTTGAGATGGGAAGAAAATTAATGACGCATAATCAAAAGTTAAATATAAAATAAATTATATAGTAATTTACCTTGTTTCCAAGAGAAAAATAAACACAAATATTTTACCTTCTTTATATTTTCTTTGATTCAATCCTTCAATAGTAGAACAATTGTGCTAATAACGTGTTATAAATCTAAATCAAAATAAGACAAGATATAATGAAAATGAAAGTAATATAAATAGAAAGTCAATAGATGAGATTCTTATTCCTCCAAGTCTTCAAGTGTATACAATATGAACCTTTATGTCTCTATTTAGAGTGTAGCATAGAGGTATACAAAAGGTTAGTCATAAACATGATATTAACATGAATATAATAGAGGAGATTATGGAAGTGAAATGTTACAAGAATATGGTTATAAGGTTGGAGGTTATAGAGGTTATGATTATCTTTATAATGGAGAAAAATTATGGAGATAATGGGTGAAAGTAATTTCTTAGTGTATTGGACATACACATTATAATATTTTATAACCATATCTTTATATACGTTTATCTGTTCTCCTTCGTTGGTGAATGTGACTTTGAAACAAAGATAAAGCTATCACAATCTTCAATGTCAAAATAACAAATACGCCTCTTAAAGAAGAAGCATTATGATATTAATTTTGTGGTGGATGAATATGTTAGTGGAGAAAATAATTCATAATGGTCAGCCTCTAATTTTTATCTCTTTTCAAGTCAAATTTTTATATTATTTTTGAAAGTACATTTTTAAGAAAGATAAATTAGTTTGAGTACTTATTTTAGCCGAGAGAATTACATTTTAGGGAAGAAAAAAAAGAGGAGATTGTTTCAAACTACATCCTTACATAATATAACAGAGATGAAAGGACATAGAAGAACAAACTATACTCCTTAAATTTTATTTTATTTTTTTTCATAAAGTTCTTGATTTTCGTTGTCAAATTTTTATTTATTTTATTTTATTTTGCTGAACATAAACAGATGAGAAATGGAGGAAATATTGATTTCTTCATCTATCCATAAGTCAAAACTCCTCATTAATAAATCTCTAGGTGCATGACTGCAACAAGCTAATTTACCTCATCACTCTATCTCTTCTTAGATTACGATACCTCTGCATGCATTCTTCTAATTTCAATCTTTTTTAGTACTAGTTATAACATCGTAACTCATACTATGTTTTTGGGTGAAAATACTACACAAGATCTAAAACACATTTCCTCCTAAGGATCTGAACTAAAACAAGGTATAGAGAAAAAAGTCTGGCAATACATTTTGTTTTTAGCTCGAACACACGATTCATATGAATAGGAATGCATTCTTCCAAATCTTAACACTTAAGCTCACTCACAGACTTCCTCAAGAGTCTTTGTAGTCTCATGACTTTCTAAGGACTTTTGTTGAGAGTAACTCATCGACAAGGATTCGATCTTTTCTTTTTCAAATACCTTGAGTATGAGGGGTAGTCAAATGAATTTGAGAAATGCATGAGTTTGAATAAGTTCCTTATTAGAAAGTTCTATTGCACAATTCAAAGTATAAAATAAGGGAAACTGTTCTTAAATGTTTGTAGTCCTTCATTTATAGAAGTGGATCCCTCAGAATAATAAATAAGATCCTATTGACATGTCTTCATAGACAATTGTAGGACACTTGAACTCTATGATGTAATACCAAGTTTATCACGAACCGAGCTTACACCCTGAACGTGGACGACACTTGCAACTCATTATTGGCCCCAAATCCAACACTAATCATGCTGACCACACACGGAGGACTAAATCAAGCATACAAAAGCATAGGATATAAAGAAACGTTTAAAAACAATGTACAAAATCTCAAAACTAAACTAGATATATTGAGTATGAAACATAAGTTTTAAATAAAACATCTGAAACTAAAAAGAATCCCCAAAACTGTCTATCTATGAAGTCTTTACTATACAAAGATGTTATTAGTACAAGATTAATGACTCCTAAAGAGAGCTGCTAGTAATAACTCAGAAAATTGGAGGTCTTAATCAAAAGCTGACAAAATGATCTCAACGGACTCTTGCTAAGGATCTTAAGAACATGTATATGCATCATTAAGAGATGCCGGTCGAATGACATCAATATATTGAATGTACGAGTATGTAAAACAGTTGAATAACAAATAACTAAAAAAAGGATTGCCATAAATAATAATGTTCACAAGCTGAATGTAAATAAACATTCAAAGCTTTACAAAATACTTTCTCATGTCTTAAATTAAAATAATAAGTGATATGTTAAAATACACTTTAACTCTATTTGGAGATTCTCTAACCGACAACCATCACTATGAGCTACATGCTGATACAACGTCTCGCCCACGCTGCCATAATTGTCCTATACCTTGTCGGGGTATTAAATACCTCAACTAAGTAAATCCACTAAGCTCTGACTGAAGGCACTTAAGGGTCAGCTAAAAAGTATGAGCATGTACCTATGTTGGCATACATGGTTTATGAGGAACGTGAGTTGTCTGAACTTATCCCCATATCGGTGCACAATACTACTCACAATAATATATACATCATGCTCATATGTTTAAAACATAACTCGTTCTCTAGTTTGAGATAATTTCTCAAAGTATCCTCTTAAAAGAGGTAATTGATCTTGAAATATCTTTTGAACTCATAACTCATTTAGAAATCAAAATTTCTCTTTTTATCGATGTAAAAACTAAATTCTATGGAAATACTTTGTATCCTAATACTCTTATTCAAATCATACTTGAAAACTCTTTCTAAAACATATATCAAAATCATAACATAATATGATCAGTGATGACTTGGGAAGCAATACTGCATAAAAATTCATGGTATATCTATATATCATACTGATTAAACATTGATGGCATACTCGATTGTCATACTAATCCTGTTGTAGAAACTCTTTCTCAAAACTCATCTTTACTTCTTCAAAAACTCATTTTAAAACTCAAGTGTTGGCTTTAAAGAACTTCTCAAGATTTATAACTCAATTCGTAGGATCCATGAGGAATTATGGACATGAACGACTCAAATCAGGGATCTCAATAAGAATATAGAAACTCAATACTCAGAACTCAATGATACTACTCTTCTCAAGGATTCTCAATTCATAGGGTTCTTGCTGAAATATAGACATGAGATAATCAGCTCGCGAATCTCAATGCATAACAAATAACAATTTAGTAAATAGGAATAGAATTTCAAAAGAATCACGAACTTAAGAACTCAAAATGAACTCAGGTAAAAAATACTCAAACCTGGGGATAAAATCCTAGATTACTTTTTGCTGATTTGAAAGCAGACGTGGGGAGTGAGGAAGAACTAGTACAACACTATGATAGCCCTACATAGCTGAATGAACAAGGTTCTTAAGAATCTTGAATAGAAGCCTTGATACCTTAGTTGGGAGGAGAATAGTATAGAAAACCTTACTTGAAATTCTTAAATTAGTTTCTTAAAATCTCTTGAATAAAAAATATTGAAAAAATATTGAAAGAGTCTTGAATGGAGTCTAGTACTTTGATTTATAAGATATATGGTCATTTAAAGTTGACCCAAATAGAATTTTATATCAAAGCTTAATCGATTAGGAAACTTTTCACTCAATTTTATGCTAGGAGTTCTAGTGACCTCAATACATATACTAATTCATTCCCACTCAAAAGAATTGAACTTTATACATATGGGAAAATTAAGAATCATTGAGTATGATATTATTCACAAATGAAATTTGTTTGAGTTTTAAATGAGAAATTTTTGGGGTGTTACACTTTTGAGACTCAGCCCATCGACCTTAAAAGAAAATAAAAGGAACTAAAAATATTTAACATGACTACTTATATTCTAAATTTTGAGATGACAAGACAAATTGGATCTTTCTCTAATATGACAAACATAGAAACAAAACTGTTTCAGTGACAGGCCAAAGCGGATGAACTCGGCTCAATTGCTAGCTTTATGTTGAAGAGGGACAATTGGAATCATAGATCAAGACCTTAAAGATCCCTCTTTACTTTTATTTTTAACTTTTATTTCCAATTTAGTAGTTGATTTAATTTTTCAAGCACACCTCATCAAATTTTAGGTGCAAACAGTCATTAGTTAGTTTGAAATCCAACATAAAACCTAAAAAGCGTTTGGGTCAAACCTATCGGGAACAGTGCGTGTTCGAATTCAATTAGGAAGCACAAATATGGTCTAATCATCTATAGGTTTATAAATTATTAAAAATGACATGCAAACACGTCTAAAGGGGGTGATACAAATGTCAAATGAGGGTTTTTGGTTTGCAATTATCAGCTACAATGCAACGAAACAATAATGAAATATCAATATAAAGAGGAATTATTGGGATGTCATTGATTATAGACAAATTTATTTATATGGATAATTGCAACTACTAATAAATGACTAAATATAAATGGATAGGCTAGACTATGTGAAACACTCCAAAAAATGCTAGGTTAAACTACAGCCTCAATGTAAAATAATAATAATTTACCCTAAGTTGGTAAACTATGTAATCATCTTTAGGGGTTAGAAGTGAAAGCCTAATAGAGGAGTGCTAAGCAAAAAAAAGGTCAAGCCAAGGCTGCCCCAAATTTGGAATTATTGCCTCAAGGCTCCACGTCCACCACCACGCTCGTGGTCAAGACCACGGCCAGTTGAAGGCTTGGTGGAGTTGCCTTGGCCAAGAAAGAGGAGCCCAAGTGTCTAAGACACTGCCCCAACCCTCATGTGGAGGACCACCGGGTCGTGGTCCACTTCACGACTCGTGAGGTGGGGCTTCAGAATCTCTTAGTTTTTGAAGAAGATAGGGATTTTAGGGGAGATACTACCCGAAGAACTACGTCCACCATAATGAGCCGTGGGGAAGTTAAACGTGATTTAATTTAATGTGCTTGTAGTTGTAAATAAAAAACTGTCTATCTGTTTTCAACTTGCCTGAGAGGGAGGTCGCGAAACCAAGACCACTAGTCTGATGGCTTAAAGAGTGGGTCGACATGAGGTGCAGCCCGAGAGGATCAGTCCTAGTCCCATATAAAAGTATCCCCTATCGAAAGGTCAGGGTGTGAGTAAGGCATATGCTGATTATTTTAGACAAGTGGGTGCCCGAGTGAAACCCATTTGATATGGGAACAGTTGCCTGAGAGGGAATTCACTTTAACCCAAAGCTTAGCCTAATCACCATTGTGTTGCGAATATTACTAAAGCATGTACCCATTAGTTTGTATCAATATATATTGACTTCATACCTAAAAACCTCTCTCGCATACTTGTTTTCTCTATTAATTTTGTTATTTTACCAATTTGACAAAATCTCTTCTTGATATTTGACACTTTGGTGACACCAATTTAACTTGTTTTATTTTAATGTTAAAAAATGTCTTGAACTATCACTATTTAGAACAGAATTCTAAGTAACTACCATTTTCACTACCACTCCCTTGGGACACGACCCCAACCCTTGGTTGGATTACTTTACTAGCTTCGATTCATAAACCCTCAAACTGTAGGTTAGTGTCATTGATCACGAAATATAAAAGATGCACATATGAAGCATCAAAATGGCACTGTTGTTAGGAGTGGTGTCATGTGAAAATGGAGTTACTTATAGTTTTTAGTTCTTTGTAGTATAGTTTCTACTTATCTAGCGTTGAGTATTGTTGTTGTTCCTTAAATGAATTTCTCAGAAAGTATGAGTGTTGATGTTAGTAACATGATAGAATGGCCTACACAGGAGGTGATGATCGGGAGAGATAAAATCCTAACCTTCAAACAAATGGAAGGTGAAAGGATTCTCCAATCTTGGTCCATACTTAAAGGGTTGATCACTCAATGCTCGTATCATGATTTCCATGACATGATACTCAGCTACTTCTTCCGAGGTATCAGCCACGGAATCAAAGGTTTGTATTATAGTCTTATTCAAGGAAATCTAGCTAGGTAGCCATATGTAACAACAGTACGAATACTCAATGAAATGGATAATATGAACTTAGAAATGGAAAAAGACTTAATGTTGGCCACACTGACAACCTATATAGAAGAGGTAGCAAAAAGGATGACAAAGGTTGAAGCCCAGTGCAAGAGAAAGGATAAGCGTATTCCCCCTTATGAGGGAATCAACCTCAAAAATCACGAGGCAAAATATATTTAGGAAATGCTTTCAACCATTCTCCTGAAGGTCACTAAACAGAATGAAGCACCGGAAGAACTAAAAGGAGACAACAAAGGGATGAAACGGATGACTTGGTCGCACTCCAAGAGCTGTCTAGGTGTTTGAAAATATCATGGGTCAAGAGTAGCTACTGCTTCACTCACAAGAAAGTAGAGAACCACATGGTGGTGGTGCACTACCCCACCAAATCAGATCCTAACAAAGAACCTTGTTTCGTGCCACAACGTTATCTAAGGTGCTGTTTGGAGGCAATCCAAAACCCTTTACTTACTTTTTGTTGTATTGATAAAATCAGTATGTGTTTCTTGTACAAGTGCAAGGAAGGAAGAGCACAAAAAATGCCGAGTGACAAGCAATAAGTCCTTTTGGTGGAATGCTTACTGGTTCAGCCTACTCAACCCTTGCCTCTATTTTACTCAATTTTCTAAAAGGTTGAGTATGTAAAACTTGGCGGAGTAGAAATGTCATTGGTGAATCAAAAACCTAGTTGGAAAGATCAACAACGATTGCCTATGTGACACCCACATGAGATATTTGTCTTGTCACAGGTAGCGATTAACTGTGTATCCATTGTGTCGCTGAGTAATTAAGTGAAAATGACTAACATCACCGATCGAGAATAAACGGAATGGTCACAATCACCAAGGTTTTAAATTTCTACTTCACTTAGTTTCTATCACTTTGTCTCCTGTCACTGACTCACACTCACACTATATTAGTTATATTTCGTGCATCTTGAAAGTATTTAAAGCGTCGGATTGTGCTTGGATTTTGATCACATTGCTGCCTAGCACGTCACTAATAGCTAATTCAGGCATAAAAGTTCGGTAACCAAACTCATCAGTTGTGTAGTTAAAAATTGTACTCATTTGTACAATGATTGATTGTATAAAAATCTCCGCTAAGTATCAAGATTAACAAAATTACAAATGTTACGGATAATGTTTTGGTAGTGTTTGATGGAGTGAGGGTCCTTGTTGAAACTGTGTCATTCAAGCTTGCATCATGTTATCTAGGATACATGGTGAAATTCACAAGAAAAGGAGTGACATTATAGACACATTGAGATGTTCAGCGTAATGATCAGAACCACTTGGCGGTTCGCGTAACATTCCCATATTTTCAATTACTGAGTATTATATGCATTAAGTGATCTGTAAATTTTGGTAGTCAGTTTAGCTCTGAAAATTCATTCGGCTATTCGCCAAAAATTCTCTTTGATCACCCTTGTCTACACACTTATAGGGTTGGTCTCATGTTTTCAATGAACAACCTAGTATGGACGAGCACTTCTCCAACTTGTTTGATCACACACTCCTACTCTTGGAAACACCCATGCTCTTGTTTAAATTTTTATCTAACATCGTATCTAAAGTCTTTCCAGGAAAGGATAGACCAAGATTCACAGCGAGAAATGATCCACCCAGGCAAACAAGAGCACGGGAGTTCAAAATTACTGAAAAGTGAGAAGAACTAGCAAGACAAATAAAATATACCAAAGAATCAAGGTCCAGAAGACACAACTCCATCAACCTGAATGTGTTTCCATACACTCAAAGTATAATCAATTCAATGCAGTCCTACGATGCAACTTAGGAAATAAATCAGATGATTAAAGCCAATATTGTTGCAGAAACCAAAGCAAAAGAAAACAACGAAGACCAAAATAACAATACTGCAGAGAATGTTGCTTTACCCAAGGGTGATACTGTAGGCACTGATGCCTCGACAGAGAAAGAATTCACCTAGACATGATCTTTTCGTCCCCTCTCTCTTTCATTTTTCTTTCATAAATTTTTTAATATTATTGTTAACTGCACTTGAGGACAAATGCTTTTATTTGTTGTGGGGTAAGGTCCACCTAGTTTTGCCTATCTTTAATGCTTTCGTTTTGGTAATTGTGTTGTGAGATCTATGTGGGTCTCCTGTTTTTAAATTATGTTTTAAACTGCTTTTATGCAAATGTTTGAGCTTATGGCTCTCTTTATAATCCTATTTCATAATAATTTTGACCCTTTTGAAAAAATTTTACTTTTAAAAATTTTGCCACATCTTGTGTTAAAAGTGGTTGTTTGTCACGACCGAAATCTATACCCCAGACGAGACCGGCGTCATTGACCTCTTAGAGGTTGCAGAAAAGCGTGCATACGTTATCCTTACTTCATCTAGGTTGATTTTAGCGAAAAATCTGAAACTTTTTGTTTCTTAACATACATGTATACATACTACTAAACATGACAGGCGTTCACAAATCAACCATCTAATAAAGAGATAATCAAATGAAAGAATCAATTCATAATTTTATTAAATGTATTTTTGCCAAAACGGCACCAATACAAAATCTGAACAAAAGTGAAAAGAAACACTAGTGGAACATGCTCCACTAGATATACCCTACATCTAATCTAGATAATAACGGTAGACATCCTCGAAATCATGAGGGCCTACCTTGTCCATATGAATGCTCCAAGTCCGGATAGCTGCAACGTCAACCAGTAACTCTAGCGTCCACCTGTGCCTGCACCTAAAAATATAGAGTTGTATGGAATTAGTACTCACTTGTACTAAGTATAGGTATATTCAAGAACACGCCAATGACATGAATGAGTGAGAAAAACTCTTTCCTAACAACATGATTATGGTAAGTCAAGTCAGTGGACTTGCCAAAGTGGGATTAGCAAAGTTAGTGACCTTTCAAAATTTGGATTAGGAAAGTGAGTGAGATTTCAAAATTTCGATTAGGAAAGTCATTCCATGAGAGTAACATGCATCATCATACCTCTTATATTGAACACAATACGTAACATCTTACACATAGCACATAACATACTGCATATAACACATAACATCTTTCATATCATTTATTCATATGCCATGAGACCTTGGAATCATAGAGTTGACATTAAGACTTCCCAAAAATTAGGGCTCAACATATGCGACCTCAACTAGGGGCCTTCTTTAGCAAACACAGAGTCTTCTTCATTCATTCGTACGTACTTCACTTCTTTCATGCATAAGTTAGTGTAAACACCAGATATACCTAAGATGTAGTTTACGACTTTCATCGGGTTCGCGTGCAATGATCAAGAATGACCTAGTGTCATTACTTAAGTCTAGCTCACCTCTTGATTATCCTATCCTAACACCTTTGGTATTATTCATTTCATTATGTGCACCATTTGAGGCTGGCCTCATTCATTCTTTGGGAACTTTAACTTTAATCGACATAGATCATGTGAGCATCATGAAATCCAGTGTATCCCCCACACCAAAAAGAGGTGGAATCACTGGCAAAAGTGACCCAACATATGCTAGCAAACATGGGAATTGAACCACGCCAGATCCCTATATTGGCAGTATAGGTTCGAAGACTAGAAGATATAAGGAGACCCATACCCGGCATGCCGGACAGTCTCATCTCGTGAGAGTTACGTGAATCTACGCCCATCCCGAAAAAAGGCTTCACCGCTCATAGCTAGTCTATCGGTGCTCAGTATAAAGTTCCATTGCATTCAACTCATACGTCACAGAAGCTGACTTCTAGTATGAGGACATCATATCTCAATAGATGATTTCTCATCTTATCATTAGTATTAAGTATGAATTACCTTAAATACTTTTATTAGAGTGTTCATAAATACTGGTCTCTTCATTAACTTTACACTCTCATAGGTGAGTACGTTTTGGTAACATTTACTTAGGCTCATTTGAGATTGTTCTCACCTTTTACATTAGCCTCTTATCATGTTGCCACCACATTCATCAACTTTAGCACATTTGATCTTCATAATTAGTCACCCCTTATTACGTGAATGTTCTTTTCATCGTATGTCAATACACTTGTCCATTTAGTGTGTTTCACACTCTTACTTAACCCTTCTAGGGTTTGAACATTTCATTGCACACATCTTAGGTTCACTTACTTTTAAACGTATGCTAGACTTATGGGTCTATACATAAAATCCATGAGGCTTCATTCATATTTTGTTTAAGTGATTCATATCTTCCTAAGATTATGTGATACGAGACTTATTCATCTTGTATGTATGCCAAGATCTCGATTTCAATCTAAGTAGGTAGTATTATTCTTGAACATTTAATTCACGTATGACTTATGTATCAATACAGAATTTGGGAAAGGGAACCCGGCTTCGAATCCCTTGGTTAACACTTACATTTTTTTTTAATTATTCTATTTTGATCCATACGACTTGGGGAACCGAGATCGAGCACCAATGCCTTTGTTTTGTTTTTTTCCTTATTTTTCTTTTTTCCTTATTCGCTTGTCTTGGGACCGAGGGGTTGTGGAATCAATCCACCACAGCCTCATTTCTTTTATTTTCTTTTTCCTTGACTTTTCCGAGTTGACCTTGAGAGTATGGGATCGAATCCCCACTGCCTCTCTTTATTTTCTCTTTAATTTCCTTGATTAGTCTAGAGGTCGTAGGTTCGATTCCCACACGCCTCAACATTTATTTTATTTTAATTTCTTAAGTCTTGCATATAGGTTGTGGGTTCGAATCACACTCCTCTCATTTTTATTTTCGCAGATTTATTTTCTAGTCAAGGTCCAGGTTTGAATCCCCCTTACCACATTCTTTTAACTTACATTATTTTATGACTTTTAACAAGGTGAGGTCACGGGTTCGATCCTCAGTGACCTCACTTATTTTTCTTTATTTTTTCATAACATGTTAAGTGAGTTAACTTGACCGAAGCTGACATCAAAGTGCTGGAATTTTGATCACATTTTTGCAGCCTATTTTCTCACCTATTTCACGTTAAATGTATATACGTTTGGAGAAGTTTTTAGTGAGTTCTTTAGGTGAATTTTCAAGATTACATTCTTTAAAGAATTTTCACTCAAAATTTGCATTTTTACATCACTTATCTTGGCTGAAATTCATCAACACGATGCTGGAAATTTTGTACGTTTTTCAACTCATTTTCATCAACGTTTACATGTTAGTTTTGAGGGTAATTCATGGATTCATTTAGATAATAATTTCTATTCAAATCAGACACATTATACTTCATATGAACATCACGATTTATACAAGTTTGTGCATGTAAGAACACAACCATAACATGTCATTTTTGAACTTCAAACCAAGAGTATATGTCCGGGCT
Organism: Solanum pennellii; assembly: GCF_001406875.1. NCBI lineage: Eukaryota > Viridiplantae > Streptophyta > Magnoliopsida > Solanales > Solanaceae > Solanum > Solanum pennellii. The sequence goes on from NC_028643.1 coordinate 33,460,963, forward strand.
ACACATTGCACACACATAAACACATAATTTCGGACATGATGCTTAACATTCATATAACCCCGAATGACACTACTAACTATCAAGCGTAATGCCAGTCAGATCATAACATAGTTACTACACACAATCAAGGAATAACAACAAAGAACGGAGAGATAAGGAAACTTAGACTTAAGAGTAGGAAGTCTAACCTCAAGGGTTGAAAAGATAAGGGTATCGGGATCTCATATCGGCCTCGGCCTCCCACGTAGCACCCTCAACAAGATGATTCCTCCATAATACCTTAATTGTGGCAATCTTCTTGTTCCTTAGATACTTGACCTGTCTGTCTAAAATCTCAACAGGTACCTTTTCATAAGACAAATCTTCGTCGACCCCCAAACCTTCAAGAGGTAGAATTGATGCTGAATCACCTACGGACTTTTCAACGTAGATACATGAAAGACTGGATGAAAAGAAGCAAGCTCCGTAGGCAATGCTAACTCATAGACCACCTCACCCACACGTTGTAGGATCTCATATGGCCCAACAAACCTCGGACTCAACTTCTCCTTTCTGCCAAACCTCATCACCCCCTTCATGGGTGATATCTTCAAATAGACTTGGTCACCAACATCAAACTCTAAGGGTCATTTCCTGTTGTCTTCATAGGATTTTTGCAAACTGTAAGTAGTAGCCAACCTGTCCCTAATAACCCTGACCTTCTCTAATGCCTCATGAATGATCTCTGGACCCAAAATGGATGACTCTCCAACATCGAACCACCTAACTAGAGACGTACATCTCCTACTATACACTGCCTCAAATGGTGCATCCCAATGTCTGAGTGATAGCTATTATTATACGAGAACTCTATCGAGGGCAGATGGTAGTCCCAACTACCTCTAAAGTCAATCACACACGCCCTCAACATGTCCTCCAAGGTCTGAATGGTGCGCTCTGCCTGCCCATCAGTCTGAGGATGAAAGGGAGTACTAAGCTTCACCTGCGTGCCTAAGCTCTTCGGGGAGGATCTCTAGAAATGTGAAGTGAACAGAGCTCCTCTATATGAAATGATAGACAAAAATACCATGACATCTTACAATCTCATCAATGTAGAGTCTCGCATAATCCTCGGCTCTGTAAGTAGTCTTCACAGGGATAAATTGGGAAGACTTAGTCATCCTGTCCACAATAACCCATATGGAGTCATGGTGCCTCCTAGTCTTTGGAAGACCAAGTACGAAATCCATATTAATGGCCTCCCATTTCCAAGTCGGAACCTCAACAATTTGAGTAAGACCGTCAGACTTAAGATGTTCTGCCTTAACCTATTGATAATTAGGACACTTGGCCACATATTCTGCAATGTCCTTCATGCCATCCCACTAATAGATCTGCTTAAGATTATGATACATCTTAGTGGAACCCGGATGTATAGAATATTGGGAACCATGGACTTCTTCAATGATCCTGGTCCACAAATCATCCACATCTGGTACACACAGTCTGTCCTAGTACCTAAGTATGCCGTCATATCCCAAAGCAAAAGACTCATTCATCTTAACCAACCTTGAGTCCTTCAACTCCATCAACACAGGATCAAGATGCTGACCCTCCTTGACATCAAATAATAAGGATGATTCAGAACTACGATGAACTAAAACACCCCCACTAGAAGAGTCAACTAACCGCACACCCAGTCTGTGTATATCTTTCACCAACTCCTTATTCTCAACGTCAACGTGGGCTATACTTCCCATGCTCATCCTACTGAAAGCATCAGCTACAACATTAGCCTTACCTAGATTGTAGTGGACATTCATGTCATAGTCCTTCAACATCTCCAACCACCTCCGCTGACTTAGATTATACTACCTATGTGTGAACACGTATTGGAGACTTTTGTGGTCTGTGAACACATCCACATGCACTCCATACCATTAGTGCCTCCAAAATTTCAGTACAAACACCACAGCTGCCAACTCCAAGTCATGAGTGGGATAATTCCTTTCATGGACCTTGAGCTATCTGGAAGCATAAGATATCACCTTACTACCCTGCATAAGAACACAACCCAAACCAACCCTAGATGCATCACAATACATAGTGTAATTCTTACCACACTTAGGCAAAGTAAGCACCGGGGCTGAAGTGAGTCTATTTAAACTTGGCCTTCTTCTTAGTCAAAGCTGTAAATGAGGCAACAATGAAAGAAAAACCCTCCACGAACCTGCGACCAGCCAATCCTAAGAAGCTACGAATATCTGTGGGAGTAAGAGGTTTTGGCCAGTTCTTAACAGCTTCAGTCTTCCTGGGATCTACCTCTACACCTTTGTCGGACACAACATGACCCAGGAAGGTCACTGATCTAAGCCAGAATTAACACTTGCTGAATTTGGCATACAACTGATATTGTCTAAGTACCTGCAAGGTAAGTCTCAAATACTGTTCATGCTATTCCTTGGTCTGAGAGTAGATGAGAATGTCATCAATGAATACTATGACGAAGGAGTCAAGGTATTCACGGAAGACTGTGTTCATGAGATCCAAAAATGCAGCAGGTGCATTCGTGAGACCAAATGACATAACTAGGAACTCAGGTGCATTCGTGAGACCAAATGACTTAACTAGGAACTCATAATGACTATAACGGGTACGAAAGGCTGTTTTTGGGATATCTCCATCCCTAACCCTAAGCTGATGGTACCCTGAACGAAGATCAATCTTCGAGAAGAAACTAGACCCTTGAAGCTGATCGAACAAGTCATCTATTCTAGGAAGTGGATACTTAATCTTGATAGTGAGTTTTTTTAGATGCCGATAATCGATACACATTTTAAGGGTTCCATCTTTCTTTTTCACAAACAACACTGGAGTGCCCCAAGGGGATATGCTCGGCTGAATGAAACCCTTATCAGTGAGATCTTTTAACTACAACTTCAACTCTTTGAGTTCAGCTGGAGCCATTCTGTAAGGAGGAATTGCATTGGTTTAGTATCAAGTTTTAAGTCGATACCAAAGTCAATCTCTCGAGGGGGAGGAACTCCAGGAAATACATCTTGGAACTCATTCACTACAAGTACTAAGTCTATGGAAGGAATGTCATGATCTAAATCATTAACACTCACAAGTACATAATAACCCCTTGGACATCATTTTATAGGCCTTCAGGTTCGAAATCAAAGGATTAGGATGACTCGCGTTGTGTCCCTTCCATACTAGATCTTATTCATTAGGGAAACAAAATCTTACAACCATACTACGACAATCCATACAAGCATAACAACTATGAAGCCTAGTCCATACCAAGAATAACATAAAAATCATGCATGGGTAACTCAACAAAGACCGCACACGTAGTCTTACGACATACAACTATATGGCAATCCTTGTATACTCTATCAGTTCTTACATTATCTCCTAAAGGCGTACTAACCACTATAGGATCATGCAAACTTCAGGCAATATCTCAAAAGTGAGATCAAGCAAAGGAGTTACAAAGGAAAGTGTAGACCCTGGATCAAGTAAAGCATAAACAGAAGTTGAGAATACTTGCAGCATATTTGTGACCACATCAGTGGACTTCTCCTGCTCCTCCCTATCCTTAAGGGTGTAGAACCTGTTCTTCTTAGGATGCTCGGCTGCTGTTGCATCCTGTGGATTAGGCCTAGGCTAAGCATCACCTCCAGCCTGACCCCTGTTCTGTGGGCAGTCCTTAACCATGTGCCCGCTCTTACTGCAATAGAAACATTCATTAGTGTCATGTCTTCATTCTCCACTATGAGCACATCCATACTTAGCACAGTTCTTTCTAGGACGCTGCATATGACCTCCATTGCCCTTCTTGGGCTCGGGTCTGCCTCCTCTAGGTGTTGTACTCCTCTTAAAAGTTAAAGTTCCCTGAACTCTGTTGCCCATTTTTAAATTTGGGCTGCTCATGGACACAGAAGTTGTTCCTGTTGCCCCGATTACTAGGAACTGCCTTATCATGAGGCTTAGGCCTCCTAGCATCACGGACGCCCCTCTTCTTCCGACTATCCTCTACCTGCTGGACATGCACCATCAACCTGGAGAGGTCCATGTTATCGTGAAGCATCGCAGGCCGACACTCCTCCTCTAGGTCTCCTGTGATTCCTATGAGGAACCTACTCATCTCATCCCTAATGTTAGATACAAGGGAAGTTCCATACCTAGATAGTTCAACAAACTTCAGGGAATACTCCCTGACTGTCATTGGTCCCTGCTTAAGGTTGATAATCTCCTCAACCTTGGACTCCCTCATCTACCTGGGGAAAAATCTCTCCAGGAAATCTGTCTTAAAGAACTCCCAAGTTATCGGAACTCCGCCAAAAGCTCGGCTATCCTGCCACATCTTGCACTAAGTCTGTGCAAAATCCTTAAGCTGATAGAAAGCCAACTCAACTTTCTTTGTATCCATGGCCCCCATGGACACCAAAATCTTATGTACCTCATCCGCAAACTCATGAGGATCCTCTGAAGTCTTAGACCCTGTGAAAATAGGAGGATTCATCATCGTAAAGTCTCTTAGCCTGTCAGCCATACTGCGAACCAGTGGGTTCTCCCTCTGGACATTCTGCCGGTTGACCTTGTCAGTCATGGACAAGGCCTGCATAGTTATGGCCTACGCCATCTGGGCTAGATATTTCCGCACCTTAGCATCAGTCAACCCGACAGGGTTAATCGGCATAGCCACTCCTTCAGCTGGAGCCTGGGGTGAAACCTGATTGCCCCCATCAGCTTCTCCTCCTCTCCTTTGACCAATTATTCTGCTAGTATTCATTCTCTGAAAAAAACAAGGATTGACTTTAGACACACTCATAACATCAAGAAATCAGACATTAGGAAAAGGCACGATGAGATCAGAAGAAGAGAATTTTCATACGCATCATGAAGTCTCTAATTTAGGATAGTTGTGCACTTCACCATGACTTAGAAACTACTGAATGTGGTTGATGTGAACTTATTATCTTCAGAATTTAACCCAGTGCTCTGATACCAACTTTGTCACGACCAGAATCTAGACACCGGACGAGACCGTCGTCATTCACCTCTCAGAGGTCGCAGACAAGCCTGCATACGTCATCCTTACTTCATCTAGGTTAATTTTAGCAGAAAATTTGAACCTTTTTGTTTCTTAACATACATGTATACATACTACTAAACATCACAGGCGTTCACAAATCAACCATCTGATAAAGAGATAATCAAATGAAAGAATCAGTTCATAATTTTATCAAATGTATTTTTGCCAAAACCGCACTGATACAAAATTTGAACAAAAGTTAAAAGAAACACTATTTGAACAAGATCCACTAGCTATACCCTACATCAGACATGATAGAAAGCATGAGGGCCTACCTAGTACGGATGAAAGCTCCACGTCCGGATAGCTGCAACATCAACCCGTAACTCTAGCGTCCACCTGTTCCTCCAGGTAAAAATATAGAGTTGTTTGGAATTAGTACACACTTGTACTAAGTATGGGTATATGCAAGCACACACCAAGGACATGCAATTGTAAGAACAGGTCTTTCCTAACAACATTATTATGGTTAGTCAAGTCAGTGGACTTGCCAAATTGGGATTAGGAAAGTTAGTGAGCTTTCCAATTTTGGATTAGGAAAGTGAGTGAGCTTTCAAAATTTGGATTAGGAAAGTCATTCCATGAGAGTAACATTTATCATTATTCCTATTATATTGAACACAATACATAACATCTTACACATAACATATTACATATAGCACATAACATCTTTCATATCGTTCGTTCATATGCCATGAGACCTTGGAATCACAGACTTGACATTAACACTTCCCTAAAATTAAGGCTCAACATATGGGACCTCAACTAGGGAAACAAACACAGAGTCTACTTAATTCATTCGTTCATACTTCACTTCGTACATTCATAAGTTAGTGTAAACACCAGCTATACCTAAGATATAGTTTGAGACTTTCATCGGGTTCGCTATGCAATGATCGAGAATGACCTAGTGTCATTACTTAAGTCTAGACCACCTCTTGATTATCCTATCCTAACACCTTTGGTATCATTCATTTAATTATGTGCATCATTTGAGGCTGGCCTCATATATTCTTTGGGAACTTTAACTTTAACCGACATAGATCATGTGAGCATCATGAAATCCAGTGTCTCCCCCACACCGAAAAGAGGTGGAATCACCGACCAAAGTGACCCAAAAAATGCTATCGTACATGGGGATTGAACCCCACCAGATCCCTATATTGGCAGTATAGGTTCGAAGACTAGGAGATATAAGAAGACCGATTCTCAGCATGCTTGAAAGTCTCATCTCATGAGAGTTACGAGAACCTCCGCCCTTCTCAAAAGAAGGCATCACCGCTCATAGCTAGTCTATCGGTGCTCAGTATGAAGTTCCATTGCATTCAACTCATACATCACGGAAATGGCTTCTAGTATGAGGACATCATAACTCAATAGATGATTTCTCTTCTCATCATTAGTATTAAGTATGCATTAACTTCACTACTTACATTAGAGGGTTCACAGAGACTGGTTTCTTCATTAACTTTACACTGTCATAGGTGAGTATGTTTTGGTAACATTTACTCAGGCTCATTTGAGATTGCTCTCATCTTTTACATTAGCCTCTTATCATGTTGCCACCACATTCATTAACTTTAGCACATTTGATCTTCATAATTACTCACCCCTTATTACGTGAATGTTCATTTCATCATATGCCAATGCACTTGGCCATTTAGTGTGTTTCACACTCTTATTTAACCCTTCTAGGGTTTCATCATTTCATTGCATACATCTTAGGTTCACTTACTTTTAAACGTATGCTAGGCTTAGGGGTCTATACACACAAGCAATGAGGCTTCATTCATAGTTCGTTTAAGTGACTCATATCTTCCTAAGATTATGTGATACAAGACTTATGCATCTTGTATGTATGCCAAGATATCGATTTCGATCTAAGTAGGCCTCATTATTCTTGAACATTTAATTCTCGTATGACTTATGTATAAATATGGAATTTCGGCGAGGGAATCCGGTTTCGAATCCCTTGGTTAACACTTACATCATTTTTTATTATTATTCTATTTTGATCCATATGGCTTGGGGACCCGAGATCGAGCCTCAATGCCTTCGTTTCATTTTTTTCCTTATTTTTCTTTTTTTCTTATTCACTTGTCTTGAGACCGAGGGGTTGTGGGATCGATCCCCCAGAGTCTCAGTTCTTTTATTTCTTTTTTTCCGTGACTTTTCCGAGTTGAACTTTAGGGTATGGGATCGAATCCCCACAACCTCACTTTCTTTTTATCTTTAATTCCCTTGATCAGCCTAGAGGTCGTAGGTTCGATTCACACACGCATCAACCTTTATTTTATTTTAATTCCTTAAGTCTGACCAAGAGGTTGTGGGTTCGAATCCCACTCCCCTCATTTTTATTTTCAAAGATTTATTTTCCAATCATGGTCAAGGTTCGAATCCCCCTTACCACATTCTTTTAGCTTACATTATTTTATGACTTTTAACAAGGTGAGGTCACAGGTTCGATCCTCAGTGACCTCACTTCTTTTTCTTCATTTTTTCATAACATGTTAATTGACTTAACTTCACCGAAGCTAACATCAAAGTGCTGGAATTTTGATCACATTTTTGCAGCCTATTTTCTCCCCTCTTTCACGTTAAATGTATATACGTTTGGAGTAGTTTTTAGTGAGTTCTTTAGGTGCATTTCATGATTACATTCTATAAAGAGTTTGCACTCAAATCCGCATTTTTGGCTGAAACTCATTAACAATATGCTGGAAATTTTGTACATTTTTCAGCTCATTGTCATCAACGTTTACATGTTAGTTTTGAGGGTAATTCATGGATTCATTTAGATAATAATTTCCATTCAAATCAGACACATTATACTTCATATGAACATCACGATTTATACAAGTTTGTGCATGTAAGAATACAACCATAACATGTCATTTTCGAACTTCAAACCAAGAGTATATGTCCCGGCTCATATTGCACACACATAAACACATAATTTCGGAAATCATGCTTAACATTCATATAGCTCCGAACATACATACATGAACATACAACCTAACAAGATTGATTAGTTGTTTGTTTTTATCTTTTGTTGTGAGTTCTTCAAGTGTGAAGAACTTTGGTCAATTTTTCTGTTCTTGAAGTTATTTTGTCAGAGAGAACGTGAATGAGAGAAGAGAGAATGATCATTATGTGAGATAGACGTGAGAGGGTGAAACGTGAAAGTAGTTTAGGTTTAGGTAAGGACTTAGTCAATCTAGGACCCTCCTTAACTTATAAAAAAAGTCTGATTTTCCTTTTTATTATATCAGCTAATAAATATTAATTAATTAAGATAATTTACCAATTTAAATAAAAATAATTTAAATCATTGCTTCCACCTAGGTTCGAACCTGGGTGGAGCAAGACTTCACTCTAAAAGCCAATTTTTGGCCCTCTTGTCACGACCCAAAACGGGTCGTGAATGGCACCCACACTTACCTCCTTAGGTGGGCGAACCAACACATCTAAACCCCAACATATACCAATAGTTCAACTATAAATAATATAAATAATGCGGAAGCTCCAAAACATACTAAGCAACCAATTTAAATAAGTTTCTAAAGTTTAATACTTATCATCCAAAAAACTGATAGTCATCACATCAAGGACATCTAATCTCCAATACTAAGTCTAAGAATATCGAATACACTAAAATAAACAATAAAATGGTATGTGCCCGAAAGTATAGGACATCATGTCGTGACCGAGAGAATCCAACACGAGCTTGAATGGATAGCTCACCCTGTAACTTGATATGCGGGAGGCTGGCTAGAGCTGAGGGAAATCAGAAGTCATAGGTACACTCGCTGCATTTCATAAAAGGAAAACAAAGAAGAAAACAAGTAGGACTCAGTACGAGGCAACATGTACTGAGTAAGTATCATCGGTCAACCCAAAATAATAACTAATATACAAAGAATAATAGTATGCACTCAACTATAGCACTTATCATGTGATAAGCAACAAACAACATGAACAAGTGTCAATAACAATAAATTAAGCACGTATTAAGTCAACGGTATCAAGATCACACATGAGGACTCATGCCTCCAAACCAAACCATTTTGGGAGTTGAGTTCTTTGAGATTGAATATCTTCCATTAATTCAACATATTTTTCCTTTAATATTATCGTGTCGGAACGTGACACTCCGATCCAAGAGTTCAGAGGTATGGTTCTACGCGTATCAATCTGTGTGAACCCGGTCTAATCGTAGGCATTCTAGACACATTAAGCATTACTTAGCATATCTATTTTTTTTTGGGTTGTTCTTATACAAATTGGAGTCTCTTTTTTTTTATAAATACCAATTACTTGAAAAGTGCTCTAAATCGAACAAACATGAATGTGCGGCTACAATGAGAACGAATGAAGTTACATAGGCAGTGTGCGAACTCTTTGCATCTCGTTGTGATTAGTCAATTATCAAATTGTTTCTTTTGCAATCACCATTGCACACTATAGAAAGGTGTTGTCTTGTTTGATTTAAGTGCCATTGTCTTGTGTAATGAGCTTACTTTGAACCTTGCATGAATAAACCTAGAATTTTCGTGGTTAGTCTAATTGGAAAAAAAACATAATTAAACCTAAATCTTACGTTATCTTCTACCTATAATTTTTTCAGATGTGATAGAATTAAATAACCAACATGATCCAAAAGTCTAAGTTGGGGCTGTGGTGAGAAAGGTAAAGAAGAAGTCAAGAAGTGCAAGAGAAGTATCTCAAACCCATGGAATTGTAAAGAAATGGAAACCATCCGTACAAAAAATAAGATAAGGAGAATAAAAAGAAAAATAATAAGAAGAGAAAACTCATGAAATAAAATCACGAGATGAAAGGAAATTGGGTTTCAAAGCAATCCATGAAGAGAAATAAAAGATGACCTAGAAGCACTTGACTAAGGATTGAGAAAGGAAGATAAGGGATAGCTTAAGGAAATCACATCTCATTATGGAAAAGTCACCAAGCCCAAATGACCATACCTTTACGCTCAACCCCATTACAAGCCTTAGAAAGACCATTTTGATCTTGAGTGAGCCGAACCAAATGTCAATAAGAAAATAAGGGCAAACTTACGGGTACAAACATGTATTGTGTTCCTCTTTGTGAGTGTGAGCGTTGCATCAGATTCCTGCTACTAAGTTGATAAATCTATGTGTGTGAATATGGAACCATTCTTTGTGTGAGGGCACATAGATACTTTTGTTGATCTTGAACGTGCATTAGTAGCAAGTATTTTGATCTCAAGAATCTTTGGTGATGCTGTGTCACAACTTGACTATTTAAGTATACAATTGAGCTATGCATGAGTAGTTTGAGTCCTGTTGTGTACCTTCATGATTGAGTCTTGTGTATCACTATTTGAGACATCCTATTTGAACGACTGAACTAAAGTTTTACTTGACGACAAGCAAAAGTGTAAGTTGGAGATGTTGATGAGTCCTAAAATTGGACTCATCTAGGACCTTATTTTAATGCTAATAGTGTCCTAAATTGTGTATTTTATACCAATATCTGATCAAAACATCTGAGTTTCAGGTATTTGAGGATTTGGTAGGAGCATGTACACTTTGGCGCAAAACGGAAGTAAAACAGAAGAAAAGAGTTGAAGATGCAAAGTATGCATTGCCAAGAAAACTTGGCGATACGCTGTTTAGCAGATTTCCACCTTCTATTCGACAAGCGAGCCTCGAAGCAAGTGGATCAAAAGGCGACTAAAAGGAACAATCAGCGCTTCGCTAAATATTTCTGCAAAGCAGATTTATTCCACCCAACATTACAACATGCACAGACACAAAAGCAAGTCACAAACGGCGAAAAACCAGAAAAAGGTCTATTAGCCGAATCACTTGGTGAATCATGACTAAAGACGTTGAATGAATCAAACATCACTAAATGTAAAGCCTTTAAATACTAAACTCGTTAACCTCTCAGAGGTCAGAGACAACACTCTTCTTAGCTTTCATCACAATCATACAGTTAAATTTGCGGAAAATTGAAAAAAAAAATTAAACTTAATGAAGTATAATTAAAATTCATATAATTTCTGCATAAGTGTGATATTCTAATAATATCAAACTAAAGCAACCATCTATTTAAGATTAAACAATCAAAATAGAGAATCATAATAATGATAATAGTTTGCCAAACGGCCTTATTTTAAAAGCTTAGAACAATAATTTGAAAGGAAAAACTACGGACAACATCCACTAGCTATGTCTAATGTACTAAAGCTAGAATTACAAACGTAGGATCCTCATACTCAAGAGGACCTACCAAAGTTTGGAGATCGCTAATCCAAACTGCTTTGTCAAATCTTCAATCTTCTCCAGAACCTGCGTCTATAAAAATAGTAACAATATATGGGGTTAGTACACACTTGTACTAAGTATGGGTGTATGCACATAACAATAAGGACTATGCATGATCAAGGAAATCTCTTCCTAAAGAAACATGTCGTTTCTGCAAAGTTAAGTCACTTTACATTCTTAAATCGTTACTTATGATTTATGCTATGAATATGACATGTTCTCATGCAAATAAGGAATAAAACTCATTTTATATATGAACATAAGACATCAAAATCATGAACATAATATTAGAATCAAGCAAAATTATACTTTGACTCCTCTTAAACCCGACAGCCTTTTCCCCATGCCTTAGTTTATTTTTCAGTCTTTTTCTTCTTGTTGTGTAGTTCAATGATCTCCTTTTTCTTATGTTTTACTTACAAGTGCATTGATTTATTGTAGTCCCATACATACAAAGAATCGAGTACGTAATCCAAAAGACTCAAGAAATGATTGGCTACCTTACTTACAAGTTATATCTTCCATTATTGTTAAATTTGCATAAGTCTTTATACGCCAGTCTTTATTGGCTCTGCCCATTACGTGGTTGTTTGCATAATATAAGGATTATGGGGCATTGATTAGCCATTATGTTTTGCTCCCCTTTATTAGTTTAATATAAGAAGTCATTATAATCCAATCTTTATTGGCTATGCTCACTAATTGGTTGTTAACCTAATATGTGAATCTATGAGGCTTATATTCATACTCCAATATTGGCATAAACCACTCACTTGTTAAAACTTCATTCTTATCAATATTAATTATTTACATTCTTAAGATCTTTCTTTACTTAGTTCACTATGAACTTACATTTCTACTTCTTTACTTTGTTGTTCACTTTGAAAATGCTACTTCATTCTTCCTTACTCTCTTAAAGAATCTTTAGCATTAACAGAAGTAGATCATGAGAGCTAACATGAAATCTAGTGTCACCCCCACACCGAAAAGACGTGATTCACCGGTTAAGGTGAACCAAGTTCTGTGTCTACCCACACCGAAAAGGGTGGCTCACCGGCTAAAGTGCAACCAAGTCAGTGTCTTCCCCACGCCGAAAAGAAGGGTTCACAGCTGAAGTGAGCCGGGTACTTTCCTAAGATATAAACGACATAGATCATGTGAGATAAACATTAAATCCAGTGTCTTCCCCACACCAAAAAAGGGTGGTTTCACTGGCCAAAGTGAAACCGCATCATACCTAGCTATCTTAGGTGGAATCCACTGGCTAGTTCCTATATTGGCAACATAGTTCGAACACTACGAGACATATGGAGACTACTTATAAACCTTGGTGGTAGCCTCCTCTCCTGAGACTTACATGTGCTAGCACAAGCTCATCGCTAGTCTATCGGTGCTAAGCTCGTATTTACTTACTTTCTTATCTCTTAGAGTTTGACTCAAACATTATGGAAGCTTGCTTCTAGTTATGAGATTTACTAAAATCTATGGATGACCAGTCATCCCTTTCTTTCTTGATGAATATGAACTAAAGTCTTACATTATCATCATTGTGCGAGTGAGACTTGTCTCACGGACTCTAGCACACTTTTATGTGAGTAATTTTGACGTAATAGATTAAGTGTATTTGAAACTTGTCTCACTTCCTTCAACACTCTATATTAGGTAAATTTTATAATTTAAGCTTGTACTTACTTCTTTACTCACCTTAACTTGTTCAACGTTCATTGGTAGTTTTGTACAATTCTCTATGAAAGTTATAACTATTTATACAATTCTATTACGTTCATAAGTTCATGTGGATAGAGTATGTTGGGACTTGTCCCATTGATTGTCATACCCTTTGTTATGAGTTCATTGAGTTGAGATTTGTACAATTCACACATTTTGGGAGATAATATCTTGGACATAGTTTTGCTAGCAAATTTTTTGGCATAAATCACAATTTCACAGATACTTATCATAGTATTATCACTAGCCAATTCAATTACTTCATGAATACATTATAGTAATCTAACATGTTAAACAAGCAAACTTTTTACCTTTGACTAGTCTATGAAACAATTCAATGAAAAACTTATAGCAATTTTATCTTCTCGAACACAAATAGGCATTACAACATTCATCATCTCATGTAAATAACACCCTAAGTATGCTGATCTAACATGTAGATTTCATTCGACATATAAATCACTAAAACATACACATAATGATCAGTTAACACCACATACCAACAACATGCTCGAAATTGACATCATACAACTTGAAACAATCAGAAATTGGGAGAACTAGGGAGATGAACATGCGATTCATTCGGAACAACCCTAGTTTCGATATTCTTGATTGCAAAAACGTTTGAAAAGCCTCTTGAAGAAAGAATTCCAGGAGATAAAACCAATACCTTATGTAGAATTCAATCTACGAAGATCGCCTTGCAGGAAAACCTTGAAGAATACCTTGGAATCGCCTAATGAGAACAGAGAGAATGTTTTGTTTTTCTTGCGTTATGCTCACTGTTTTTCTCACGTTTGTCTTCTGTTTTAGTCGTGAGTTTATAGATCTTAGGAACTGAATATTTAATAAGTTAACTTAGACTAATTAACTTAATTAATAAATCAATTATCTAATTTACTAAAATGTCCCTCCTAAATTGACTATAATTAGAAGAACACTTGACTTAACCGAAATCTGAAAATTACTTAGTGGATTCGGTTTTGACCAATTAAATTAATTAACTAAGTTTCTAATTTAATTAATCAGGTAACCTAGGGTAATTACTAAAGTACCCCTAAGTTGTTAGGACCATAACAAACCCTTTGGACCATCCTAGGTTAGGTACTAGGATGTTTCTTAGTTAGTTACTTGTCTAATGTAAGGATTTTGGTTTGACCATTTAAATCAATTAATTAACTTGTTAATTCAATTAATTAAGTGACATTGGGTAATTAATAAAGTACCCCTAAAGTCACTAGGACCATAACCAATCCTTTTGTGCCATCCTCTATTAGGCACTAGGATGTTCTTGAGTTAGTTACTAGGTTAGTGTCACCCGATTAGGTCTTAGGTTGTCGGGTGCACTAGTTAGTTTATTTTGGTTAGTCCTAGGTTAGTTAGCTAGTTAGGTAAGTTAGTTAGAGCCTAGATTTGGTAAGGAAGCTCAGCCTCACAGGCTTGACCCCCACATGTATGCGTGCCCCTTACCGCCCTAACCGCCCTAATTGAATTCTTGCACATGTGTTTGCACATGGGTTGCTTCTCATTTCTTGTTATCCCAAGGACCCTCACTATATCCTTGGTTAATGCTTACTCTACATGATCATTTTTTATGGTACCTAGGCTTGACACTTGAATTCCTCGTACCTAATTTGTGGGATCTATGAAATTAAAATTAAATTAGCTTAGGGTCTTCATTGCAGGTACAATTCCTAAACAAGCTTGAATTGGGGCATTTGAACATCAAAGTATATCTTAATACATAAAAATTGTCTAACACCCCTAAGCCAATATTTTCTAATATGCCCAATATTTCTCAATATTGGGCATTGGGATGCCTATGTACCCCAATACCTACTCTTAAAACTTAATATACTCTTCACTAGACATGTACATTTTCTTGAATGTTACAACGATATTCCTTTTCAACCATAATAGAAATTCCCATTACGAACTTATTCATTATAGCCCTAGAGTTGGCTACCAAGGTTGGGGCATACTTAGAGAGTTGGGTAAAATTGAGAGAATACTCCTTCACACTAATTCCCCCTTGACGAAGGTTCATGAATTCCACTAACTTCCTTTCCCTCAACTCTATGGGAAAGAACCTATCAAGAAAGGACGTTTTGAATACTTCTTAATCTACCAAACCTTCCCTTAAGGGTTTCTCATCCCTCCATTGTTCAACCACACCTCTTTATCTCTAGAAGTCACACCTACAACATCCACCACCTTGAACACCTCATCTATTAAGCCTTGTGAGTCTTCATCCACCTAGTTCCATTAAAAGTAGGAGGTTTCATCCTCATGAAATCTGGAATTCTAGAAGCGAGAGTACTTGTATTGGGTTGAGGTAAACTTCTAGGTTAGCTTTGGCAACCACATGATTAGTGACGACTTGAGCTTGAGTAGTCATAAGTTGAGTAAAAACACTAAGAGCAGCTCGTATCTCCACATTAGTCACATCCCCTTCAACATAGGGAGTTTGAGTACCTGGTGCATTGGAGGCATTTGGGGAAATTGAGGTCCTTGAGGTTCCGGTGGGGTAGCCTCTTCATCCACCTCCTCTAGGTAAACTATAGGAACTTGCTCACCACGGGGAGGAATCCTCTTATTAGCTACTTCTCTCTCCTCACTTCTAGCGGGTGTCCTTCTCGTATTTATGTCCTACAAACACAAAGAAAAGAGGTTGAGAGAGACATCTTATAGAACTAAACTCTAATGAACAACATTAGAATAATGAAGAAAGTGAAACTTCTATGGTCCTATAGCCTCTTGTCGTTACATGTGTCGTGACTCACACCGATGAAAAAGAATCTATTAGACAAGGCTTGTGAGACCTTGAACCCTAAACTATTTCCCAAAACCTGGCTCTGCTACCAAGTTTTTAAGAACCAACAATTACACTCTAGAATTTAGGGCAACCCTTAGGTCGGAACAAGGCGTACTTGAACTTTCGAAGGTATTGTACTAGCCTCTTAGCTATCATTCATTAAATAAGACATGAAAAGTAGTGCGGAATGTAAAACCATTTACCATATAATAATAAGTAAAAACATCTTTTATAAATACTAGGATTTTCTCATCGTCACAAGCCAACTTAAAGACATGAAATAAATACTTTAGGGACACGACCCTTTAAATTGAAATAAAATAAATAATATGTCTTAAGCAAAAACTAGAGAAATAGAGACTATGCTCTCGGATATATGAGGACATACTTAGTCTTGACAGAGTCGATTCCCAAGCTTGCCTTTTAACCTTCAACTTGCTTCCAACCTATACTTATAGGGTATAGAAAAGTATGAGGTTAGTACAAACAATGTACTAAGTATGACATATGCATATTAATGCAAAGGGGGACATTTTTGTATAATTAAAGCTTTCATGCTAAATAAATAAAACCTTCATGAATAAAGAAGTAAAACAACATATAAATCATCTTTTAGCACATAAAATTGAACCTCAATAATTTTAGTACCAAAGAGAACATTACAGTGAACTCAAAGAACCTTACAGTAAAGACATTTCAAAACAAAACACAGTGAACTTGTTTCCTTTGAGGTTTCCCTAACCAAGTTATCGTAAGACTCACAAAGGTAAAACATTGGAGGAACCGCCCATACAATCCCTTCACTACACACCCAAGTGATCCCTAAGACTACCAAGGACAAGCATGCTTCATTTCATCTAACAAGTCAACATTCAATACCAAAGATTCTAGAGAAGCATTCATATATTTCGGAATTTCACATAATTACCATCCTCCAAGACAATTTCCAAGTCACACTTAGTGCAATGTGAAAGTAGCATCCCATACTACTACTTCTATTTAGTGTTCCAAAGAAATTACCTTAGACTAGGCACATCACATTCTTCACATAAATAGCTTTTATCATACAAAAGATCATATAAATATGCTTCCTTAACATTATACATATAGTCACATTACTTTATCTTACATCATATCATGACCCATTCATACATTTCACATAAGGACACACCAAGACTCCCTCCAAATGTCTACTTGGGCAATGGATAGGTAGCGTCCCATTCCACCACCTACCCTAAGTAGTACAGCCTTAAGGGACTTAGTTCATTTACATGCATTTGTCGGGGCTAGCTTTAACCGACATAAACCTTGAGAGCTTGACATGGAATCCCGGTACTACCCTTACCGGATGAGGGATCCCTACTTGCCTAAGGTAGGGTCATATTATTTAGCATTTACATGGATTCTACAATAGCTACACCTATGCGGGTGCATAGTTAAGGGATAAGGATATTACTAATAAGTAACTTTTTCTCTGCTAACGAGGAGAGACAATCTCAAGAGGTACATTGGATACAACATCTGTACTCACGAATTGTACCCTCCCCTTCCTCGAATCCTTTTTGTGCTAAGCATAACTCCCTCATTGAGTCTTAAAAATTCATTGACTATAGATTAAGAGATAACTATTGAACATCTCATCTCAACTCACGAAGGGTATCCAAACACCAACATATCTTTGGAAAGAGCCTCGAAACGGTGAGGTGCTACTAAACACTTCATCTCAACTTATGAAGAGTGTTCACCCCAAAGTCCCCCTTTTAAAACTTAGGAATAGTAGGGATGGTCTAGACACTTCATCTCTACTCAGAAAGAGTGTCTACCCTACAATCCCTCATTTTCATTCATTGACTTCATTCATGCATTTAAGTGTGTGTGTGTGTGTGTGAGTACATTTGAGCACACTTTTCACTTAATGACCATGATTCTTAACAATGACTTCTTGACATTCTCATACACACATTTATCAAAATTACACATTATTAGAATTCACATATCAAACACCGCCACCAAAATGTGGACCATACCACTCAAGAGTTACTTCAACATGAATTAACCAAGATAGAACAACTTACCCTTCTCCAAGACTTAACCTTATTCTCAATATTTCACCAAAAACATCCTAATAAAGCATAATAGGGCAGTAGATAATCATAATATAATATAGAGAACCATAGATCTAACGTTATCAAACCATGCACATTAAACCCACTTCATAGGCCAAAAGTTGAGAAATTGTATTGAGCATTGGGTCATTGAGTTTTTAACCTTAAAATAATCAAATAAAATTTAAAAGTATCATATTACATTAATTAAAACGTTTTCATGCAAGACCCACGCTTAGAATTAAAAATAGACGAAGTTGGAGTTTGAAAACCCTTTCTGAAAAGTCTTGAAATGGGCTCCTTGAATGATAGAAGAGTCAAGGATGAAATACCATACCTTAATATGAAAAAACCCACGATATTTGGTGAATAAAAAGTCCAAAACCTTCAACCCTAGCTCAACCTTGAGTTCTAGCTCCAATGGAGTTTGAGAAAGCTTTTGGGAGAGAAGAACTTTTTGAGAGTTTTGAATTTTTTGATTTCTAAATGAGAGATTGTAGTTTTTGGATGGGGGAATGGGTTTATAATGACCTAAAATAAATATATAACACTCCCCCCAAAATACCCAAAACACCCCTACATTGATTAGACCACTTTAGGCAAGTCAAACTTCACTTAACTTTTCGGACTAATCATCGAGGAACAATTCCGCGTCGTGGAGCTGTTACAACAAGATTTTGGAAATTGAATTCTGTACAGAGGGGTGCGCGACCTTGCTGCGACGCGCCTATGTTTCACCAAGGAACAAATACCCTGCTGCCTTGGGCATCTTGCTTGGCAAAAGTTTGGGTTCTCCTTGGGGACCCTTAGGGTGGTTCCTGGGGAGTTGTATTGACCCTAAACATGTAAATCTACGTTCTAGAGTCATCCCCGCTGATTTTATACTCAAAAAAACACACATAAACACATACAACATACAAGGACACAGTAGCGCACACACAAGGCTAGATTTCAAACTTCTTGGTCGTTCCTTGACGTTTGACTTCTGAATTTCAACAACTGACTTCTAATCCTAAAATTAAATATATTAACACAATATTAACTAATAAAGCACATGTGAAGCTCTAGTTTTACCTATTTAATTCTTAGGGTTGTTACACTATTATTTTCGAAATTGGAAATTTGTTCAAAATTTTAAGTTTTGATTCTAACCTTGGGTGCTTGTAAAAAACGTTTTACTTACATTTATTATCCTAAATTGTAATGATATGGATGTTGAATTCACGTTTTATTGATAAATTTCCATTGAACCCATGTGTTTTCTCCATAACCCCTACTTTTATGAAATCGAGATGGGTTTGATGATGCAATGTGAATGCTTAGTCATATCTAGGTTAATTTAGAAATTTAGTATTGATTTACTCATGCTTAAGGTAGTAATTCTATATATGAATTTTAAGATATGATTGATTATTCTTGAAGGGTGAATTGTAAGTGTTGAATCTTGAATTTTGGCCTTGAAGGCAATGTATAAAGATAATTATATGTCTAAGATTCTTAAATATGAATGGTTTGATTCACTAGAAAGGTGGAGGTGCTTACTTTTATGTATTTATGTATGAAGTTATGGTAAATATGCAATTACTAAGGTCTGAGATATGGTATTGCTGAAACACTAGTTTCCTTTACTATTAAACATGAATATGAATTAATTGTCATGGATGATTATATGATGATTCTAAGGTGAAGGTAGCTCTCACCATATTGAATCCATGAGCTATGTATGAGGTGGGTTGAATGAAGGTTAATGTACACCTTCACATATGAAATTACAATTCACCTTAACTATGTGTAAGTGGGAGAATAATGCTTAACACCGAGAGGATATGGCAAATGAGGTACTCACCCACTTATTTAGATAAGGTATTCTACATATGCTCTCATGAGATGGAAACTCTCCCGCTAGTTTAGGTTAGAATTCTGGAAGTAATTTCTCTATCCCATAACTATGTGCCTGCATAGGTCTTAGCTAGCGGATCCACAATTTAGCTATATATGTCTAGTTCTACTTTAGGCAAGTAGGACATATTTCTTCGATCTAGGGTCATATGACATCAGATTCGAAGTTAGCTTACATAGTCTATGTTGGTTAATCCACTTCTCCCTATGTAATAAGATAATGAATACTAATTGAACTATACTTATATTTTCTTGATAAGTTTACTAATAGGAGTGAGGTATGGGACTTTACCTTTATATTGAACAAGTGAAATTTTAAGGAGATCGTGGGTTGGTTCATTATGCTAAGACAATGAAAGTATGATTTACGTTGATTGGATTGTGGTCATGTTATAACTCTCCTTATGTTTATGTGATGAACATGGTTATTCATTTATGTATGATTATGGATTATGATGAGGTCTAAAGTTGATATGTGTAAGTAAGATTATTCTAAATTGATACTCAGCGTAGTTGGTATTATGGGATGTCATTTATGCATTGCACAAGTATGCTTTTAGGGTTTCTAAGGTGATGATTCTAATATTTTATCAAGAATTATGTGAAAATGTAATTATGACTTGTATGTGACTTTATGTGCATAAATTGTCTTATAACCCTATAAATGCATAATTTACACTAAAATGTCCCTTTTTCATATTTAAGGATTTTATATATGTTTCCGTACTTTCCCTTTTTTCATATCTAAGGATTTATGTATGTTTCCATACTTGGTGTTTTTTTACTAACCCCTTCTCTTGTACATCTTCTATAAGTGTATGTTTGGGTGCTTTGAGTCTATTCTTGAAGAAAACTTCTATTGCTACCTCCAAGTTTTCGTGATTCCTCAATTCCGAGGACGGGATGTTATTGATTCTAGTCCAAGTTTACTTTCCTTGTTAAAAACTATATGGTACTTTCTTATTATGATACCTTTCTAATAATGTAAGGGTTAAGTCCCAACTTTCATATTCCTATGTTTAGATGGTGTAATGAGCTAAGTATAGTTCTTATTTTTCTGTATGAAGAAATTTCAATTTCTATTGTAAAAGTTTTAAATTTTTTGCATTTTTCTTAAGTCTTATGTTATGATTATACGTTAAGGTCTTGTATGAGACCCCTTCCTGGTCAAGTACACCGTTTCAAACCTAAAGGTAACTCGGGTCGTGACAAACTTGATATCAGAGCATAAGATTTTGGGATAAATTCTTAGGTCGATGTCTCTTGAACCACATCTAGTAGATTCTTGTTCATGAGTTTGAAGCGTGCCACACTTTTGAATGAGAGTCTATAAGATGTTTAGGAACTTTCACTTTTTTTTTATTCTTGAGTTCTAACTAAGAGTCTTAACTCTCTTAAGTTTTTTTCTAATACTCTTCATGTGCATATAGGCAATTACTACTCTAAGAGCAACCACAATAAGAATGTAAGAAGAGATTGCAAATGCGGAAGTTCCTCCCCAAGATAACCAAGCTCCTTCTGATGAACAAGGTCCTCATGGTCAATAAGGGCCTCAAGTCCTATTGAAGAGGGAGCTATGTGTAATGGTGCGATAAGGACAGTTATTCAAACCTTGAATGATGTTCTAACAGCTCAAGTTACCGTATATTCTAGGGTACAAGTGAATCTTAATGCTAGCACAACCATTTGAATGTTAAAGGGATTTCACAAGGATGAATTCCCCTACTTTCTTTGGCTTCAAGGTGGAGGAGGACACACAAGGATTCATAAAGGAAGTTTTTAAGGTTCTAGATGCTATGGTGTGTCTCCTAAAAAAGGTAGATTTAGCCGCCTAACAACTCAAACATGTAGCTCAAGTATGGTATGAGCATTGGAAAGAGGAGAGACCTAATAGAGCTGCTATGGCAGATTCGACAACATTCAAGACAATCTTCCTATATAGGTTTTCCCCTTTAGAATTGAGGGAGATGAAAATACACAAATTCATAAATCTACATCAAGGAGGTATGAGTGTGAAGGAATATAGCCTCAAGTTCACTCAATTTTCCAAGTATGCTCCTACATTGGTGTGGACTCTAGGGCTAAAATGAACAAATGTTTTATGGGGATATCCAATATTGTGGTGAATGAATGTAGGTCGGGTTTGATCATTCCAAGCATGAATATCTCTCGTTTTATGGTTCATTCGGAACAAATTAAAGAAAAAGCTTAAGGAGGTGGGTAGAGATTTGAAGAGGTCAAGGACCGATGATGGGAATTCTTCCAAGGATAGATTTGAGGTTCACGATAATCCAAGGTTAAAGAAATCTTTTCCAACCAAGGCGCCCCTAGCACTCCAAAAGTTAACAAAAAGATAGGATGTCTAACTCTAATCCCCAAGGGGGAAATAGTGGTGGTTCTTATGTCGAGAGATCCACTTGTTCCAAGTGTGGTAAGAAAAATGATCATAAATGTCTTGCCAACACGATTGTGTTCGTTGGGTGTGGAAAGAGTGGGCATCAATTGAAGTATTGTCCTCCCCATACAACCAGAGGGAGAGATGATAAAGCCAAATTTTCCTAGTGGTTATAACTTTGATGCTCCTAGAAGAATCACTTTTATTCTCTCCATTCCCGAGGTGATCAAGATAGCTCTCCGGATATTATGATCGGTATCTTACAAGTTCTCTCTATTGATGTTTATGCATTGTATGACCTCGGAGCTACTTTTTCTTTTGTTACATCTTTTGTGGACATGTTATTTTAAATACTCCCCGATGTTTTAGAAGAGACCTAAGTATGACATGAAGAGACAACCCATAAACCCTCTTCTATTTGAAATACCTAAGTATGACATGAAGATACCACCCATAAACCCTCTTCAAGCACAACTAAGTGTTCCTCAAATCCACCCTAGATAAGAACCTTTCTAGTTCAAACATGCTTTTACTAAGTGAACATTATTAATCTAAACCATTTAAGAGAACTCTAAACAAATAAGGGACTTCACATAATGGTCTTAGAAGAACTAGGGAACTCACTTTAGTACCTTCAAGGCCTACTCGTTCCATCTGTATAGACCATCCCATTCTACTACCCACACGTCATAAAACCTATCCAAAAACTAGAGTGCACATCCCATATGATGAGAATAGGCATTGACCAACGTAGACCATACTAGCTAGGATGGAATTTGGTGTGATAAGACCCCAAACTGTGGAAGGTGTTCTACTTGACAATGGAAGAATTAGGACACATCCCATGTAGGCACATGGTTTAAGGAATATCAAAAGACTTGTCCGTACTATAGTCTCATATTGCAAGTAGATCTACCATCTTAAGCATATACACTCGGTGATTTGTCTTGGTTCTTATAGAGTAAGTTCATTCACATAAGAGTATTTGAGAAGTTACCATCCCTAAACCTTACCAACTCATAATACCATAACCAAGAAAGGATCCACAAGGGTAAGGTTCATTAGGATTGCTCATTCATGAATGGGTACCTTTCTAGGTCTGTCCCATTAACTTCATTATAAAACTTATTTTGATATTCAATGTTCGCACATTCACTTAGGGTTCTAGACAAATCTAGAAGGGGGCCATTATTAGGTCTACCGGTTCAAGACATGCTCTAGAATACCTCATTCATCATTCAAGGAAGAGCACCAACTTAGGTCTACCGATCCTAAACATTCATTCATTCTTTCATTCTCAAGAAAGGATGCTTACCAAGTCAAGATATCACATTCAACATAACTTTCATGCATTAATAGGGACAACTAGGTCTACCTAAACAAGTCACGATTTCAACATGTAAAGACTCTTCATAGTCTATCATCATCACATACCAACATTTAGAGGAACGTGATTTCATTCACCATATAACATAACTTAATACAAGATCTCCTAAAAATCACATGAACCCTTCACATTATACATTACATCCATATCATACAAGATCACCTATATATATCACATAATACCTTCTCATTATTCATCAATATATGCCATAACATCATTATACATAGTCACAATACTTCAAATAACCAACTTAACATTATATCTTCATATATTCCATAATATGATACTACTACAATTGAAATAATAATTCTGATAAGTCCATAATCACAATAAGAACAAGAAGTAAACACCACCACTATAAGTGGACCATACCACATAAGAACAATTCTATATCAATTCTACATTAGTACGGGAATTAGGTCAACTTACCTTCTTCCAAAAGCCACAATCATTGAATCCTTAGTGCTCCAAAAATTCACAATATAATAGCATAATGCACAATATAAATAAATTATACAACTCATTCCAATAACAATTCCATCAACATAAGATCATAAGCAATAAACCCACTTCATAAGCCAAATTTAGGGATTTTGTGAAATCAAGGTTTCGTGGAGATTTTTATTGTAAAAAATCAATTTAACATCAATAATATCATATCTAATTATTTCAAATCATTTCATGCAAGACCCTTGAGTTAGAGTGAAAATTGGACTTTTCCATAAACATTAAAATCTTTGAATTCATTTTGGAACTGGATCAAAGGTGATATATAACCTTATATAAAGAAATCCCATACCATATTAGAAGAAATCCCAAAAGAATTGAAGAATAAATCCAATGGAATCCACAAGCCTAACTCCATTTTTGACCTTGTTCTTCCATGGCGTTTTGAGAGAACTTTTGGGAGGGAAGGGTTTTGAGTTTTGAAGAATAAAGTCTAAGTCTAGGTTTTAGAGTGTAATATAACTTAAAATACCCTAAATAACCTAAAATAACCACCCCCACCCTATCCAAGGGTGGAATTCACCAAACTACCCTTCGCTTGGCCAAAACTTTGGCAGAAGTGCAGTTGACCATTGACGGCCATCATTGACGGTCCGTCAATCTATTGAAGCCCTGTTCTGGAAATCCATCAATGGTGACAGAGAGTAGTCAAATGGATCTAAGCTCCAAAATTTTAAGTGTCAACAAATGGAAGCCATTGATGCTTTATCAATTTATTGATGGTCGATCGATTTGAGCCGTCAATCATGCTACATGACAGCTTCTTAGCTAAAATATATGGTCCTCCTCAATGGCCCCTTGTGGATCCTTTGTATTCGTACCTAGACATTAAAACCCCTAAACTAGATATTCCACTAATATGATGTAACAACCAGTAAGTACACCCTAGAAGTTAGAGCATCCTTGTGGCGCCACACGGGAAATGAGACTTCAAGAAGCCTTATCTAAGCCACTTGTACCATTCATTGCATAATAAATATACAAAAATGAGTAAGAATTTAATAATTTGTTCGCACACGAAGAACTCTTTCCATAATCATTACACAAGCGAAAGATTTTCATTTCAAACATTAAACCTTTACAACATCTCCTTGAACCTTCTAAATTTTAGAGTATAAAATACTTGGGACTAAGACATTACAAGACATAAAATAAACACTAAGACGTAAAGGAACTTGTGGATATTGTCCTCGAATCGATGAGGAATCACCAATAATTCATCTTCAACCCTTAGAAATCTATCCATCCTCCATGGCACATCAAGACTTCCAATTCCCTACACTTTAGTCAAAAAGGGAAAAGAAGGGGTTAGCACATTAGATGCATTAAGTATGGAATCCATTCAAAACCCATGAAAAGGGGACATTTAGAAAATAACATGCTTTTCATGAATTTTGATTAAAATCGCATAATATAATCATAACTGCTTCATTGTACAGTAAACTTCCTTATCTTCACTTTACACACCTTTTAGCATATAATCCCCTTACTAAGAGCTATACTAAGACTCACTTAAGTAAGACAAAGAGAGACCGGCCATACACCCTCTCTAGGCACACCTAAATGATCCTTAAGACCACCCATAATGAGATATACACACTTACAAATACATCAATCACATGAACATGAGATCCTCATACCAAAGGTGATTCTAAGGTTCACTTGAGTGAGTTGTGAGGCAACCGTCCATACAATTCCTTGCACACACACTTAAGAGATCCTAGACTACCTAGATAGAATCATTCTCACTTAATACATTAGCATATATATAATATGACATTCTCCCCTACAAGGGTTATCAAAAGACTTACTTAAGTAAATCAAGAAGATAATGTCCATGATTGACCTCTTCAAGATTACCTAAGTAATCCTTAAGAATACCTAAGTTTGTATGATGTCTACATAATCAACCATCTGCCCTAACTAGAGTCACTCTTAAGACTTATGTAGGTAAGATAAGGAGTCATCATTCCTATGCCCCCGTCACACCTTAACTAGACAACCCTTAACTACTCTAGATAAGTACCTATTCACTTAACATACTTTCTTAACTCAAGTCATTACATTTATTAGTTCATTTAAGACTCATTCATCACATAAAGACATTCACATAATTGTCTTGGACAAGACCTAAGTACTGTCTTGGACAAGACCTAAGTACTCTAACTAACACCTTTAAAGTCTATTGTGCAATGTCTAGATAGCGTCTCATACCACCACCTAAACTTAATAGAACTTCTATGATGCTAGTAGGTATCCCATATGATGAGAATAGGCAATAACCGACATAGACCATGGTAGCAAAGCATGGAATCCGGAGTTCTAACCTACTCCGATGAGGGTGTTCTACATGCCAATGGTAGAACTTGGACACATCCCATGTAGGCACATGGTTAAGGAACATGAAGGGCGTGGTTTGTATTCTAGTCTCATACTTTAACTAGAACTACTTCCCTTACCATACTAACTCGGTTCTAGCCTTCATTCTCATAGAGTAATTTACATTAAAGGTTCATATATAGGGGTTCCATATCAAGTTCATAACCCAATAATATTTACCCTACCAAAAGGTCCACTAGGGTAACCTTACAATGGCGACGAGATGCTCATAATAACTTTCCTAAGGATTGATATGATGTCGTTCCAGCCAATCAACCTAAAGTCTATCATTCCTTTACTTGAAGGATTCCATTATGACTTTCAACTTTAACATTTATAACCTTGCCTCTAGGTTTAAGGTTTCACATAAAGGACCCTCTTATTATCATTTAAGGTCTCATGTCATTCATACATGCAAGAATTAGAGGCTTTAGAATCCTAAGTCAAGACATCTCATATTCACATTCATATATGCATCAAGTAAGGGACACAAGTCAAGCAAGACAAGACACAACATACTTTACATTACCATATATTAACTATCATTCTTTGAGTCACTTAGGAATAACCATTATCATCTTTAAGTCATTCTATACACTACCATATCATCATCGATATAACCATCATAGACTCATATAGTCAAGTAGGAACAATCATGCATCAACCCTAAGAATACACATATAAGCACATAGTCGTAGTCTATATGATCTCCTAACATACATAGAAAGAACACATACTTTCACATTACTTCACATATAGATATATATATATGCTCATACTTCACCTCAATCAACTACACAATCATCATAATACTTCAAGTAGTGCCGACAAGGCCATCATCATCATATTGCATAAAGTAACACCGACAAGGCCACATCAATTCACATAGCACCGCCACCATAACTGGACCACACCAATCACAACACAATTGAAGTCTAATTAACATTAAATAAAAGGGAATTATGGCACCATACCACCGCTCCATCCTCAACACTTCAATCCAATGCTAAACCATCAAATTCAATACCACAAGGCCCTTACCCATGTCCATGAAAATCAATTCAATACATTAACTATAATACTCAATTAATCTAGGTCAATTTAATATATAATTATCAATCTAATACCAAATAGACATCAATTGAATATAACTCTTACATCATTGCATAGCCCATAGAAAACTACACTAGAATTCATAAGCCTTAAGTAAATATAAATTCAATAAGCTTAATATTAAATAGATCTATGTATATATAATACTCAATTGATCAAATTGACACTGCCTATGAACCAGTCAATCATAAGTTATACATGAATCAAAAGCCCATAACAATCTACAATTGAATTCATTAATATCAAAGAATGATCACATAACCCATATTTTAGCCAAATTGAGAGATTTGTGAAGGTAAAGGGTTCATGAGAATTTCTTTAGAGAACATCAATTATACATAATATATATCTTAATGTTTGAAAACCTTTCATGAAAGAACCCAAGACTTAGAGAAGAAATTGGACTTTTTCATCATTTTGAAATCTTTGAATATCATCTTTGAAATTGGATATAAGGTGATAGCAAGCCTTAGATGAAGAACTCACATACCTTGTTAGAAGCCTCCAATGGTAATTGAAGAATAAACTCCATTTAAGATCCATCTTCAAGCTATATCATCACTTTGAACTCTCATGGATGTTACTGAAGAAACTTTGGGAGGGAATGGTTTTGGTTTGGATGCTAGGTTTGAAATGAGAGTTTTAGGAGTTATATACTCTTAAATTACCCTTAAACACCCAAAATAACCGTCCTCCTATTTTATAAGACTTTGGGTGAATTTCCCAAAAACCCCAAGCCTTAACAGAAAACTGCCTGATTTCAGAGCACCACCAACACCCTAGCATCGACGGTCTATGGGTGAGACCACGCCCCGTCGATGGGGTCCGTTGGTTGCATCTGCAGCTTCTCAACCTAAAGTCCACATGGCTCCATCGACTCACCCATCGATGGGATATCTCCTGGTCGACTGGACGTCATTTGGGGCAGTCAGTTGCCACTGCTTGGCAGTGTTTAGCTCCAAGTTGGCGTCCTCCTTCAAGGGACCCTTGTGGGTCCTACGTTGATTCGTACCTGGATTTTTCCAACCCAAATATGTTTGTGTAAAAGTTTAGAACCTACCACATCAATTTCATCCAAAAAAACACGTAAAACTTGACAAAACCTGCATAGACACCAAGGGTCGTTTCAAGGCAAACCTTCCGAACGTCATGGACGTTTGACCTCCAAACTTCACGAAACTTGATACACTGAAAATAAACACTATAATAATTCATATAATGACCTCATTAACTCATCAAACACACAATTAGGTACATAACCACATATGAGGCACTTAGGTGACTTAGTCGTCGAACGTCTTGGTCGTTCCTTAACATTTGACTTCCAATGCACCTACACTCTTAGAAACTACCTCAAAACCATATTATAAACCAATTTAGGAAATTATAGCACTAATGAAAAACATGTTAGGATCTAGTTAACCTAAGTCATTTTTGGAATCTTACATATGATTAACATACATATGAATTAGACCTTAAATAACACACTAACTTCATCCATAAAACATAAGAATACATTAGCACATAATCGAGTAGTCTCTGAACGTCTTGGTCATTCCTTGACGTTTCACCTAAAAACTACTCAATCCTACCCTTGAATACTAATTCTATTTAATTTAGCAAGTTGTTAAATCAAGAGACTTATGTGAATCTCTAGTTTATCCTAGTTGATTTTGAGGGTCCTAACAATTTCTTGTCGGATACAAAACTAATATTCATCCCTCCTTACCAAATTGGTCTAGCTGAGCTAAAAGAGTTGAAAGAGAAACTTAGGGATTTTCTATATAAGGGGTTTCTTCAACCAAGAATATCTTCATAGGGTGCTCCATTTTTGTTTGTGAAGAAGAAAGATGGGCCCTTAGAATGTGGATCGACTATCGCCAATTAAATAAGGTCACCATAAAGAATTCATCCACTCCCTAGAATTGATGATTTGTTTGATCAAATAGGGGCTAACCATTTATCCCAGATAGATCCTAGTTCGGGTACCATTAACTTAGGGATAGAGGGGTTGACATTCCTAAAATGGAAATCCGAACTATATATGGTCACTATGACTTCCTTGTGATGTCTTTTGGTCTAACAAATTCCTTAGTGGCGTTAATGGATCTAATGAATAGAGTGTTTAAATAATTTCTTGATACTTTTGTGAATGTATTCATTGAATACATTTTATTCAAGAAGTGAGGATACATAAATCACTTGAGAATTGTGTTACAAGTACTCAAGATCACCAATTGTATGTTAAGTTTATTATATGTGAATTTTTGTTTAATTCGGTTGTGTTCCTTGGGCATATTGTGTCGGGCATAGGCATAGAGGTAGATCCAAAGAAAATGGAGGCAGTCAAAGGTTGTCCTAGGCCTCTAACTCCTACCTATATTAGGAGATTTTTGGGATTAGCCCGCTACCATAGATGATTAGTGGAGGGTTTTTCCTCCATTCCTTCTCCATTGATGGTCTTAACTCAAAAGAGAGCAAAGTTTGTGTGGTCGGAGGCTTGTGAGAAAATCTTTCAAGAATTAAATGATAACTCACTTCCGCTCTGGTGTTGACCTTACCGGATTGTATCGATGGGTTTGCAGTATATTGTGAATTTTCTCGAGTATGTTTGGGTTGTTTCCTCATACAACATAGGAAGGTGATCTCCTATGCTTCAAGGAAACTCAAGGTCCATGACAAGAATTATCTGACCCATGATCTTTAATTATCGGTCGTCATTTTTACGTTGAAAATTTGGAGATATTACCTTTATGGGGTGCATATAGATGTGTTTACTGATGACAAGAGTCTCCAATAAGTATTTAGTCAAAAAGACTTTAATTTTCGACAAAGAAGATGGTTAGAGCTTTTGAAGGACTATGATATGAGTTTTCTTTACCTCCCTGGCAAAGCCAATATGGTTGTGGATGATTTAATTCAAATGTTCATGGGTAGTGTAGCCTATGTTGAAGAATATAAAAAGGAGTTAGTCCATGATGTTCATAGGATGGCCTGGTTAGGTGTCTAACTAGTTGATCCTCCAAAGGGTGGTTTCACGATGCATCATAGTTCTGTATCCTCCTTAGTAGTTGTTGTGAAGTCTAAGCAACACCTAGATCCTATTTTGATGCAATTTTGAATGAATCTTTTCTCAACAAGTCCGTTAAGGATTTATACCAAGGTGGAGATGGGGTACTTAGTACCAATGTAGGTTGTCTGTTCGAGATATAGATGACTTAAAAAATTTTAGCAGAAGCTCATGATTTGTGATACTCTAATTCATTAGGGAGCCACCAAGATGTACTGTGACTTACAGGAGGTCTATTGATGAAATAAAATAAAGAAGGATATAATGGGTTTTAAGGCCAAATGTCAGAATTGTCAACAAGTCAAAGCCAAACATAAAAACTTGTAGGTTTTCCATTTCGACTCTTCCCTAGAGAAAGACGATCAAACAATTCCCAATCATGTTCCTTGTGGATCGGATCATCAATATAATATACAAAAAGAAACTCCAAATATTTGAGATCTTTCTCTTTTAATAAGATCACAATTCCAACGATGGTTTCATTGGATATCTTACCGAGATATAGATATTCCCACTTGAAAGTAAGAGGATGTCAATATGGACTTTGTTTTGGGTTTGCCTCGTACACGAAGGCAACATGATTCTATTTGGTTAATTGTTGATAAGATTACAAAATTAGCCCACTTCATTCCCATAAGAGTTTCTTTTTTGGTGGAATACTATGCTAAGTTGTACCTCTATGAAATAGTGAGGATGCATGGGGGTTTTTTTCGGTGGAAGATTATGCTTAGTACAACTTTTCATCCTAAAATGGATGGTCAAGGGAATGCACCATCCAAACTCGAGAAGATATGTTGAGGGCATACATTATTGATTTCAATAGTAATTGTGATGACCATCTAACGTTGATAGAGTTTTCCTACAACAATAGTTACCACTCAAGTATTGATATGGCTCTATTTGAATAACTTTATGGGACAAGGTGTCGGTTTTCGGTGGATTTATTTGAAATAGGTGAATTTTCCCTTATTGGTCCCGACTTAGTTTGTGAAGCCATAAAAAAAGTTTGACTTATTAGAGAGAGGTTGAAGATGGATCAAAGTCCGCAAAAGTCATATGTCTATATTATAAAGATGGATCTAGAATTTGAGGTTGGTGATTAGGTCTATTTGAAGATCTCACCCATGAAAGAGGTAATGAGGTTTGTTAGAAAGGGAAAGCTTAGTCCCAGGCATGTGGGACCTTGTGAGATCTTGAAACGTGTGTGAAATGTTGCTTATGAATTGAAGTTGCAAAAATAATTGGCTCTAGTTCACTTGGTGTTCCATGTATCCATGCTCAAGTAGTGTATTGGTGATTTGATTTTGATTCTTCCTTTAGAACGTGTAAGAGTTGATGAGAACCTCTCCTATGAAGAGTTCCCATTGAGATTTTGGACCGTCAAGTGAAGAGATTAAGGAATAAAGAAGTAGATTCTGTCAAGGTTCTATGGAGGAACCACTAAACTGAGAGTGTTCCTTCGGAGGCTGAGGCTTATATCAAGTCATGTTATCCTCATCCTTTTCATTCTACTCTTAGTCAAAGTTGAGGTTAGTAATTCTTCTAGTTTTTAGTGTATTG
The DNA here is from genome assembly GCF_001406875.1 of Solanum pennellii. NCBI lineage: Eukaryota > Viridiplantae > Streptophyta > Magnoliopsida > Solanales > Solanaceae > Solanum > Solanum pennellii. The sequence continues at coordinate 33,493,318 of NC_028643.1, forward strand.
AGAGTCATGTGTATGTTGACCTTTTCATGATTTCCTTTATGTGTGCATGTTCTTGTGCAAATTCATGTTTACGTATCTTGAGTTTTCATGATTGATATATTTTTCATGGTTGGCTTACACTTTAGCATGAAAGTGATGTATTTGACTTCATGAGATGTAGTATTGAACATGCTTAGTTATGCTTTGATGAAAATGGAATATTGGCTCTTTTATGCTTATGTTGGGCTTATTTGAGTAGGCGATGGTAGTTCCTCCTAGTATGATATGAAGTGATGATATTTGTGCATATTGGGTTGTAGATGTAGTTTCTACTTAATTATAATGCATTGTTATGATTTGAGAATGGATTTATGTTCCATCTTTGAATTTTTCATTATTTTTATGTTCATTGCTTGTTGGGTAGCTAGTCTTAAGTTGTTGTCCCCCCAGGAGTGCTTAGAGTTTCATTCAAGGACGAATGCCCCTAAAGTGGTATATTGTAACACTCCAGAAAATGGTAGGTTAAGCGAAAGACTAAACGTGAAGTTAAGTTTAATAAAAATAATATCCCCTAAATTAGTATATCATATAATAATTTTACGGGGTTAGGACTCAAGGCCTAATAGATGAGTGCAAACCAAACAAGGGCAAGCCAAGGCTGCACCAAACTTGGAGTTATTGACTCAAGGCTCCACGGCAACTACTACGATTTGTTGCCAAGACCATGACCAGTGGAAGGATTCGTGGAGTTTCCTTGTACAAGAGAGAGGATCCCCAAGTTTCCTAGAAACTACCCTAATCCTCACGAGGGGGACCATAGTTCGTGGTCTAATCCATGACTCATGAGGTTGGACGTGAGATTCCCTTAGTTTTGTAGGAAATGGGGCATTTAAGGGGGATACTGCCCAAAGCACCACGGACACCATAATGGGTTGTTGTTCACTTGAAGAGGGGAAGGGGAGGCTCGTGAACTTGACTTAGTATTTGTAGGAATTGGAGAGAAAGAGGGGTCTATTGCCTCAACTCTCGCGAGCAGCACCCATGGTCTTGATGCTCCTCACGAATCATGAGCCTTAGTGAAGGTTAAGTTGGTAAATTCCTTTGAATTCCAATTTATGTGGGTGGTTTTTTGTAGTTTAGGGGTGAAATATAAATAGGTTTTAAAATCTTTTTCATCCATTTACAAAACTCAAACTCAAAAACACAAAATAATTCTCAATCCAATTCCCTCAAATATTTCTCTCTACAAAGTCCTCCATTAAAGAACACAAAGCTTCAATATTAAGGTTCAAGCTCCAATGTTTCACTCCAATTTCGTGGTCAAACAACAACTAAGGTATGGGAACTTTCATTCATGGGATTCCTCTCCCCATGAAGCCCTTCTTCTACTATTTTCGAAATTAGGAATTTGTTCAAAAAATAGGGTTTTGATTCTAACGTTGGGTTCTTCTCAAAAACATTTTCTTTACGTTGATTATTCTATATAATAATGATATTGATGTCTAATTAAGGTTTTATTGCTAAATTTCTCTTGAACCCGAGTGTTTTCCCTATAACCCAAATCTTTTATGAAATTGAGATGGTTTGATGATGCAATGTGAATGCTTAGAATCGTATCTATGTTAATTTAACCAATTAGTCTTGTTTTGGTCATTTTAAGGTATTAATTCCATGTAAGAATTGTAAGATTTGATGGATGACTCTTGAAGGGTAAATTGTAAGTGTTAAATCTTGAATTATGGTCATGAAGGTAATGTATAAAGTAATCATATGTCCAAAAATCTTATATATGAATGGTTTGATCCACTTGAAAGATGGAGGTTCTTACTTTTATGTATTTATGTATGAAGTTATGTTCCACTTGAATGGTGAAGATCCAATGACTAAGGTGTGAGATATGGTATTGTTGAAAGAATAGTTTCCTTTACTATTACACATTACTATGTATTAATTGCCTTGGATGATTATATGATGATTCTAAGGTGAAAGGTTGTTTCTCACCATGTTGAATACATGAGTTGTGCATGAGTGGGGTTTGAATGAAGAGTAATGTATTCCTTCACATATGAAATTACAATTCAGCTTAATTATGTATAAGTGCGAGAATAATGCTTTCACCGAGTGAATATGGCAAATGAGGTAGAGTCTGCCGCTAGTTTAGGCCAGGTCTTATACATATGCTCTCATAAGATGGAAACTCTCCTGCTATTTTAGGTCGTTTTATTGAAGCAATCTACCTATCCCATAATTATGTGCTTACATAGGTATAAGCTAGTTGATCCACATTATAGCTATATATGTCTAGTTCTACCTTAGGCACGTAGGAAACCTTTTTTGATGTGGAGTAATATGACAGCGGATTCTATGTAGCTCACATGGTCTATGTTTGTTAATGCACTTCTCCGTATGTAATAAAATAATGAATATAAATTGAACTATATTTGTGTTTTCTTGATAAGTTCATTTAATTAGAGTGGGGTATGGGACTTCACATTTATATAGTTCAAGTGAGCTTTGAAGGAGACTGTGGATTGGTTCATTATGCTATTGTAAGAGAATGGAAGTATGATTTATGTTGATTTGTTTGTGGTCATGGTATAAATCTCCTTATGTATATGTGATGAATATGGTTATTCATTTATGTGTGATTATGGATTATGAGGTCTAAAGTTGAAATATGTAACTAAGGTGATTCCAAATGGATACGTAGTATAGTTTGTATTATAGGATGCCAACTATACATTGCACGAGTATACTTTTAGGGTTTCTAAGGTGATGATTCTAATATGTTGTGAAGAATTATGTGAAAATGTTATTATGACTTGTATTGTGAATCTATGGGCATAAATGGTCTTCTAACCCTATAAATGTATGATTTACACTAAAATGTCCTTTTTTACATATTTAAGAATTTAATGCATATTCAATACTTAGTGCTTTTGTACCAACCCTTTCTCTTCTACATCTCGTATGAGTGTAGGTTCGAGCCATTGAGGTGCTTTTAGTCCATTCTTTAAGAAAACTTGGGTTGCTACCTCCAAGTTTTTGTGAGTCTTCAATTTCGAGGACGGGATATTATTGATTCTAGTCCTAATTTACTTTACTTGTTAAAAACTGTATTGTACTTTCTTATGATAATACCTTCCTAGATATGTAAGGTCTAAGTACCAACATTCATATTCCTATGTTTACATGGTCTAATGAGACACGTCTAGTTCTTATTTTCGTATATGACGTAAGTTGAACTTCTATTGTAAGAGTTTTAAATTTTCTGCACTTTTCTTATGTCTTATGTGATGATGATACATTAAGAGCTTGTATAAGACCCCTTCGGGGTAAAGTATGTCATGTAACTCTTAGGGGGTAGCCAGGGTCGTGACACTATGAGGCAAATAGCTTTATCTAGAACAACTATCTTGAATGAAGTAATTTCTTTCGAACATCAACAAGCGTAGCAAATTAGAACAACCCACACCTTAATTAATCCACTCTCTCGAGCTAGATGGGTATGATTGGGTTTAGGATTCACTCTCTCGAGCTGAACCCATATCAACCCAATACCTGCAAGACATTAATCAAAAGCTTTGGTTTCAAAATCTCTCCCTCTCTGACAAGCTAAGAACACAAAATTGAAACTACATTTGCAACTACAATTCATAAACTAAAACTGAACTATTGATTAAACCCACTTCAATTAAGAATTTAAATCACTAATTAATAATATGCATAATCTAATTAAACTCATAATCACATAATCACACCCCACGATTTGGGGTTTTAGCCAAACATCATAAAAAGGTAAAAATTACCAACTCGATTTGCCATCAACTAGTAATAGAGTCCAATTCTATACAATGTTCCAAAATCATCAAGTTCAAATCCCCAATTAGAAATCCTCACAAGTTTTACAATAATTTCTTAAAGATTAGAGAAAATTATATTCTAAAATGAGAATTGCAATATCTGAGAGGGAATTGTAATATCTAGGTAACCACACATTAAAACACCTTTCCAAAATCAACTTAAATTTTCCAGATTTTTGGATCAAAAGTCCACTTGATAGGAAAGTCGTGCTTTGCCAAGTGGTTCATCGATCTGTTGTTTTCTCACTTTCGTCACCATTTTGCTTCGGTCCTTTGCATCTCAAGTTCTGTAACTTTGAGAAGTCATTTGTGTTATCACGGAATCGATTGACGATTCGTCAAAATCTCAATTCTGTCACCAAATTGGTTTCTTCCCCAGGGCTGGCACACTAGAACATTAGGTGAGTTGAAGAGACACTTAACAATCTTGGCAATCACTAGGATTCTTTCTTCTCCATATTTTCAAGTTGTTTTGCTCCTTTCGCCTAGTAGTGTCCTTGCCTTGCTCTTTAGATCATATGCCTGAAAATTAATTCTTTAACATCAGTTTATAGCAAAAATTAGGCATTTGAGGACAATAAAACTATCAAAACAAATCCCTAAATGAGACCAAATCTTTAACTCATGAACACTCCCAACTTAAATTTTTTCTTGTCCTCAAGTAAAAACTCAATATCAGTCATTCAACAAGGGATGTCTAAAATAGTGTTGCATAAAACACACATGAATTAACACAAAAGGATCAAACTAGATATACAATTCTCAATTGTGCACTCAAAGATTCATGTTGTAACTCACCACTATCAAAGACACTCAAGTTCACGATACTTGCTTCAAATGCAAGTTCAAGGTCAACAAAGGTACTCAAATGCCCTTTCCACAATGATGTTTCCATATTCATACAAAATTCATCAACAATGCAAAGTATAATAATCACATACAACTCTCACACTCAAAAAGAGGATCACAAGCATGACTTCACCCATAAGCTTGCTCTTATTTTTCAATCAACATTTGTTTCAGCTCACTAAAGATCACAAAGGTCTTTTTAAGGCTTGTAACGAGGTTGAGTGTAAAGGTATGGTTATTTTGGCTTAATGGCTTCTACCTTCGTGAAGTATAGCCTGAAAATCATTCTTTCTCCTTCTCCTTCACATTCAAACATGTTCAAACTCCAGCTCATAATTCAAGTAGACATGAATCACCGGATACCCCATTTTTCATATGTTCACCACTTTATTTCACAAATTTTTATTCTTTTTTAGTCATTTTCTTTTCCTTATTCTTTTCTTCTTTTTTTACATGAAGGTTTCCACCTTTTTCAAAACAGTCCAACAATGGGGGGAACTTTTTCACACTTCTCACTTTTTTTCTTTTTCACCACCAGCCCAACATAGGCTTTTGGCCAAAGTAGGCTATTCAAACATACACTAACTTCATTAAGGTTATCGGAGATGGTGTAAAGAGGTCAAAGTTGCAAAAGTTTTATTTCAAGAAAAAGATAGACTCAATGGGTGCCAAAACAAGTTTTACCTTCTCACTAGGTTGGCCACAAAAGAGGTATATTGTCAAACTTGGCCCACTCTTCAAATTTCATGTCTAAGATCATTTCAAATGTTCACTTCCCTCAATAATTCAGACCAACGGGGAAAGTTCTAAGTGTTATTAAATGCAATGCTGAAGACGACCTCATCACACAAGACATTAGTACCAATATCAAACAAGACTACACACTTTCTAGCTAGAGTGCAATGTTCATTACAAGAGACTCATTTGATAACTGAATAGTCACAATGAGATGTTAAGTTCACATGTTGCTTGCATAACATTGTTTGCCTCATTGTAGCCACACATTCATTTTGTTCAATTAAGAGAACTATTGAAGTTATCAGTATTGATCACAACTGACACTCAAATTTGCACAAGAACATCCACATTCATATACAAGAGAGGTGGCAAAATTATTAGAATACGGTTCAAAACCATTTTCAATTCAAAACAATGGCCACAAGCTAAGAACATCCGCAAGATGACAACAACAACATGGGAGTCAATCCAAACGCACAATTAGGCACTCATTTTGATTCATTATGGGCAATCCAACAATCACGCATGATTGAATCAATTGCCCAATTAATTATCAACAATAAATTACTGATTAGCATTCAAGTTAAACTACATATGGAGTTTGGGTTTAAAAAAACCAATCTTTTATCCCAAAATGATAAATTGTAATGTTAGGCGGCAAAATTCCATAATTCAAGAAAAGGTTCACAAAATGCAAGAGTAAAAGCAAGAGAATATTAAAGATTTAGGGGGAGTGAGAGTGTGGGGAGTTAAAATGAGAGAAGACGAAGGATTTTTAAATTTTAAACTTTTTGACCTTTAAAACCTTTCAGTTCGCACTCCCTTTGCTGGAGTAAGTCATGCTCGCCAAACCACTTGAAAATCTGACAAGTGGTATTTTAGCTCGCTGATTTTTACAGGACTCTCACTAATTTGGGTGTTCAAATGGCCGATAAAGTGGGGCTAGTTGGCCTGTTCAGCGAGTCACCGATTGAGCATGCAGCCCGCTGAAAGTTAAAAATTTCCCTTTCAAGCTTAGTGGTTCTTATGATAGTCTAAGTCGAGGCTCGTCGACCTGTTAGGCGTGTCTCTAATAGGACTTTGGCTCGCCAAACTACCATTTTACAACATTTATCACTTGTTAACCTGCACAACCTATAGGTATTATTCAAAATCAAAAACAAAAGCATCACAAACTTAGGTTTCCTCCCAAGAAACACCTAAGTTAAAGTCGTGGCACGACAAAAGTACACATTTATAAATCATTCTTCGGCTTCGCCAAGGTATCATTTGGTAAACCCTCTTTTGGCATTCGATTCAAATGAGAAGAAATTTGACCCATTTGGTTCTCCAAATCCTTGATTTAGACTTCTTGGTTTTTTTATGCTCATGGGCTGGGACATACATGTCCTTATCACTCTGTCTTTCCTTCCAAGTGGTGTTACGATCGCACCAATCTTTGTCACAATCTCTCCATACCTCATCTATATTCCATTCGGATTTTTACTTGGTCTTGGATATTTTGCTCGATATCCACCTCCTTGATTTGCTAGAAAGTTCAATTCGTCATTGTAAAGTACTTCAGAATTATCTTTTTCGGGATTCACTCCACCAACACCAACAACGTTAATAATAATTGCACCACTACCAATCACATTTTTTGCCATGATATCCAGCTAGGTCATCATTTTGTCCATGTTTTTGTCCCTCTCTTGATCCTATTTTATCTGTTTTTTGTCATTTTAAAAAAAATGAGAAAAGACACTTTGTCCTCATGATTATACCATGCTATTTTTATCTTGTTTATTCCATCAAGAAGTTTTAATGCTACTTCATAGGCTTGTTGCATTATACCACCGGGAACAAGTTGATCAACAATTTCTTTGTTCGCAGAGTCAGGACTTTTATAGTAGTATTGTAGAAGACCAATGTTGGGCAGTCGGTGAATTGGGAATTTAAGAACAAACTTCTTAAAATTCATCCATCTCTCGTGGATAGGCTCACTGTCCAAGCGTTTAAAACATTTGATGTTGTCTCTAAGCGTCATCATCTTTGATATAAAATAGAATCCCAACGAAAATGTTGCAGTCTGTTCCTCCCACGAGATGATAGAATCTCTTCGTAACTCAACCAACCATTTTCTAGCCTCACCCATGAAAAATAATGGGAACAACCTGTGACTGACTAATTCTTGTGATACGTTCATGATTGAAAAAGACCACAAAAGTCTACGAAGTTTAGAATATGCTCATGAGAGTCTTTATGGGACAATCCTCCATACATGTCTTTCATTTGTAGAAGTTGTAATATTATGCTTGTAACATGAAACATGACATGCATTGACCGGTTCCGTCATTATACATATGCCAACTAGGGCCGGAAAAACTTTTTCGTAGTGTTAGGATTTTTCCAACATTATTCGAACTTAGAAAAATCAGCATCATCAAGGTTTAGAAAAACAATTGGTAGAAATCGGGTGGAGTAAATATGAACTCCATTAGATAACTCGTTAAGGAATCCGTACGACTTTACGAAATTGAATTTGGATAGTTTTTCTTTGAGAATCGACCTTGGCGTTAAGGGTATCTTCTTAGAGTAGTGGGTTAAGAGTGTGTTGTAAGAAGGGGGAATTGAAATTCCCCTAAAAGTTTCCATATTGCATTGGGTATCTGTAGTGGGATAACTGTCACCGTAGCGACGCTGCTACACAGGGATAGGTGACGCTATAGCGGAAAAGACGAGACATACAATTGTAGAATCTTCGGGGAGCTCACTAGTTTAGAAATGCCACTGCAAGGGGTTTTATACGCTGCATGGACACCACTTCAACAGGATAGGTGTCGTTATAGCAGGAGAGTTGCAAATAGAATCGTAAATAAAACCCCTAAACGACTTTATTTGGTGCTTTACAACTTTTCAAGCTAAAGAACGGCCCCTTTGCTATTTCAACTTATTTTCCACCATACGTGTTAGCAAGATAACTGTCACGACCCAAAACCGAGCCGCGACTGGCACCCACACTTACCCTCCTATGTGAGCGAACCAACCAATCTAAACCCTAACATTTCAATATAATATCAACAGAAAGTAATGCGGAAGACTTAAACTCATTAATAAAACCAATTCAATAACTTCTAAAATTCAACATCTATTATTCCCCAAAATCTGGAAGTCATCACCACAAGAACATCTATGATCAAATTACTAAACTAAGAGTATTCTAAGAAGCTAAAATAAACAAAAGCTAGTCCATGCCGGAACTTCAAGGCATCAAGACATGAGGAAGAAGATCCAGTCCA
>NC_028643.1:33504753-33508722 GCF_001406875.1 Solanum pennellii
TCAATACTTGAGTGATAGCTATTATTGTATGAAAACTCCGCTAAGGGTAAGAAGTTATCCCAATGACCACCAAATTCTATCACACATGCACGAAGCACATCCTCCAATACCTGAATCGTTCGCTCAGACTGCCCATCTATCTGAGGGTGGAATGCAGTACTAAGATCCAATCTAGTACCTAACTCAGCATGCAATGTTCTCCAAAACTTAGAAGTAAACTGCGTACCTCTATCTGATATGATGGAGAGTGGAACTCCATGCAACCGAACAATCTCTGAGATATAGAGTTTGGCTAACTTTTCTGCATTGTAAGTCACCTTGACCGGAATGAAGTGAGCAGACTTAGTTAACCTATCAACAATTACCCAAATAGAATCATACTTACCCATTGTCTTTGGAAGACCAACCACGAAATCCATTGCGATTCTCTCCCATTTCCATTCAGGAATGGGCATTCTCTGAAGTGTTCCTCCGGGCCTCTGGTGTTCATACTTTACTTGTTGACAATTTGGACATTTGGCAACAAAATCAACAATGTCGCGCTTCATTCTACTCCACCAAAAGTGTTGCTTTAGGTCACGATACATCTTGGTTGCACCAGGGTGTATAGAATACCTTGAACTATGAGCCTCTGTCAGAATAGTGTTGATCAAATCATCAACACGGGGTACACATACCCTTCCCTTGATTCTCAAAACACCTTCCTCATCGATTTTTGCTTCTTTAGCCTCTCCTCGCAACACTTTATCTCGGATCCGGATCAATTTCTCATCATTAAACTGTTTTCCCTTGATCTTGTCAAGAAAAGAAGATCTCGCCTCCACACTGGCCAAAAATCCTCCCTTCTCATTTACTTCCAACCTCATAAGGTCATTAGCCAGAGTCTGAACCTCTCTAGCCAATGGGCGTCTAGAAGCTTGTAAGTGAGCTAGACTACCCATGCTCCCTGCTTTTCTACTTAAGGCGTCTGCCACCACATTAGCCTTTCCTGGGTGATACAAGATAGTGACATCGTAATCCTTCAGTAGTTCCATCCATCTCCTCTGTCTCAAGTTCAAATCTTTCTGAGTAAAGACATACTGTAGGCTACGATGATCCGTATAGACTTCACACTTAACCCCATATAGATAGTGTCTCCATTGCTTTAATGCAAACACTACCGCAGCCAACTCCAAATCGTGGGTCGGATAATTACGTTCATGCACCTTTAATTGCCTCGAAGCATACGCAATTACGTTCTTCTCTTGCATTAGCACTGCACCCAAACCAGAATAGGATGCATCACAATACACAATGAAGTTCTTACCCTCTACTGGCAAGGTAAGGATAGGTGCGGTAGTCAGCAAGGTCTTGAGTTTCTGAAAGCTTTCCTCACATTCATCCGACCATACAAATGGAACATTCTGCTTAGTCAAGTTTGTCAATTGGGAAGCAATAGAAGAGAATCCCTTGACAAATCGACGGTAGTAACTGGCTAAACCAACAAAGCTTCTTATTTCTGACACATTAGTAGGTCTTACCCAATTCTTCACTACTTCGATCTTAGAAGGATCCACCATCACTCCATCCTTAGAAACCACGTGCCCCAAGAAGGACACTGAATCTAGCCAAAACTCACACTTGGAGAATTTGGCATAAAGCTTTTTCTCCCTCAACATTTCCAACACAATTCTCAAATGCTCCTCATGTTCCTTCTTACTCTTGGAGTATATCAGTATATCATCAATAAATACGATCACAAAGAGATCCAGATATGGCTTAAAAATCCCGTTCATCAAGCTCATGAAAGCAGCAGGGGCATTCGTTAGTCCAAAGGACATTACCAAGAATTCATAATGCCCATACCTGGTTCGAAAAGCAGTCTTTGGCACATCTGCTGCCCGTATTTTCAATTGATGATAACCAGACCTCAAGTCAATCTTAGAGAAGACACAAGCACCTTGTAACTGATCGAACAAATCATCAATGCGAGGAAGAGGATACCGGTTCTTAACAGTTACTTTATTTAGTTGCCGGTAATCTATGCACATACGAAGGCTCCCATCTTTCTTCTTCACAAACAAAACAGGAGCACCCCAAGGGGATGCACTCGGTCTAATAAAGCCTTTCCCTAACAATTCTTGAAGTTGGGCTTTTAACTCCCTTAACTCTGCTGGAGCCATTCTATAAGGGGGTATGGAAATGGGACGAGTACCCGGCTCCAAATCAATGCAAAAGTCAATATCCCTGTCCGGTGGCATACCAGGAAGGTCTGCAGGGAACACATCCAGAAACTCACGAACTACCGAAACCGACTCAATCGAAGGTACTTGGGTAGTATCATCCCTGAGGTGTGCCAAGAACGCTAAACACCCTTTACTAACCATTTTCTTAGCACGAAGAAAGGAGATGATACGAACTGGAGTGGAAGTGTAGTCACCCTCCCACACTAACGGATCTGTCCCAGGCTTGGCTAACGTTACAGTTTTAGCATTACAATCTAAGATTGCAAAATTTGGAGAAAGCCAAGTCATACCCAGAATTACATCGAAATCAACCATTTCTAAGATAACCAAGTCTACACGAGTATTGCTACCCATAAAAGTCACCAGACAAGACCTATATACCTTTTCGACTATCACAGACTCACCCACCGGAGTAGAAACACGAATAGGCATGTCAAGCAATTCACAATGTAAATTAAGACCGGTAGCAAATGAGGAAGATACATATGAAAATGTGGAGCCAGGATCAAATAATACAGAAGCCATGCAATCACAAACCAAAAGATTACCTGTGATAACAGCATCTGATGTCTCCGCTTCAGACCGCCCAGGGAAAGCGTAACAGTGGGCCCTATCACCTGTCTGCCCGTTGCCCCTACCATGTGGTGTTGTAGTAGCTCCAGTTTGTCCGTCACCCCGGCCGTTTTGGTGACCACCATTACCTCGGCCACCACGTCCTCCAGAATAACGGCCTCTACCATGACCACCTCTACCTCTAGCTATCGGGGGTCTATAACTCTGTTTTGGACAATTCCTCCTAATATGTCCAGTCTCCCCACATCCATAACATTCTCTGGAGTCTAGCATAGGTCTCTGTGAGAATGACGAGGTCTGGGAATAACCTCCAACCTCAGAGAAATGTTGACCGGTCTGAGGTGGACCCCCAACTACAGTCTGTAGTGAAGACTGAATTGGTCGGACTGAGTAACCTCCTGAACCCTGTCCTCTAGAGTAAGAACCATTAAACTCACCTCCCTTTCGAAACCTTTTAGATGTCGATGCCATGGTGAAGTCGTCTGGCTTCACTCCCTCCACCTCTATCACGAAGTCTACCACTTCCTGAAAGGATTTCGCTGTAGCCGCTACCTGTAAGGCTGAAATCCGCAAATCTGACCTCAACCCTTTCACAAAACGGCGAATCCGCTCTTGTGAACTGAAGCAAAGCTGGGTGGCATACCTAGATAATGCACGAAACTTAGCCTCATACGCAGTGACCGTCATTCTGCCTTGCTCTAGGCTCAAGAACTCATCTCTCCTCCTATCCCTCAAGGTCCGGGGGATATACTTCTCCATAAATAAGCTAGAGAATGACGCCCAAGTCATGGGTGGTGCCTGTGCGGGTTGACACTCAACATGTGACCGCCACCACATTTTGGCATTCCCCTGAAACTGATAAGTCACAAACTCCACACCAAACCGTTCTACTATACCCATCTTATGTAGTAACTCATGACAATCAACCAGAAAATCGTAGGCATCCTCAGATTCAGCACCCTTGAAGACTGGAGGTTTCAATTTCAAGAACTTACTGAAAAGTTCATGCTGATCGCTTGTCATTATAGGCCCTGTAGTCAAACGAGGAAATGTGCCTATTTCCAATGGCACATCCATGCGGGGAGCCGCAGCAGTTGCCTGTTGTACTTCCGGACCTGAGGTGCTGGTGCAGAAAACACTGGAGGTGTTTGACCTTGATCAGATAACCCAT
>NC_028643.1:33510859-33555878 GCF_001406875.1 Solanum pennellii
CCCGTCGTGCCTGCGACGGTCCGTCCTGCTGCTTCCGTCACAAAGTTCAGAGACTCAATTTCCTTGAAGAGTCTGTGACGGTCCGTCGTGCCCACGACGGTCCGTCCTGCCATGTCGTCACGAAGTTCAGAGAGTCGATTTCAGTACCCAAATTTCAGAATTCTAAGTGTTTTGGAACGAGACCCCCTCGACGGCCCGTCGTGCCCATGACGGTCCGTCGTGGGTTCCGTCGACTCAGACAGTTTTTCCAGAAATAAAATTTGCTGCTAAAAACGACTAAACAGGTCGTTACAATAACAGTAAGGTTTTACTCCCCCAGTTCACTTTTTGATCCGTAGAACAAAATAGAATGGGTCAATATTGATGGTGAAGTATTTCCTAATATATTCTATGGTGTAATTAACCCTAGTAACTATTTAGGATCATGGGTTTGATCTAGGGTTCATAGAAGTAACTTGGGTAACTAGCAATTGTTATTTCATTTCGATGTTACTGTGATTGTTTGTAGACCAAGGACAAGCCAAACGAATACGAAAAGGGAATGATCAAGTTTCTTTGGGTTTCAAACTTGTTTCGAGATAGGTGATGGTTGTGATTTGATTATTGTGTGATGTGTGTGTTTTCTTGCTTCATTATGGTACTTGTATGTATATGAATGTCACAATATTGATCACGTTATTGCAACTGAGATATATGAATAATATAGCCATGAAATTATGATGTAAATGTGTGATCTTAATGAGGTACTTGTGATTGTGGTGTGTGAATGGGGATCACATTTCCATATTATGTCAAGCTAAGTTGGATCAAATGCCAAGTTTTGGCATAAATATTGGATTGGGTTGCCATGTTTTTGCACAACTATAGAATAATATTTCCACGTTCGAGCAAGCTAACTGGGATCGGGTAATACGCCGGTTCACTAACAGTTTGAGTTTGGATTCCGTTAAAGGACCAATGATCTGTTAAGCATGTGAATTGTGTTGTTGAGTTGTCATGTTGATATTGTTATTTATGTTTATCTATGCTTGTGATTATAATGTTTTTTTGACTCATTTATATTGCATTGGTGGGATAGCCGCATGATCCTACTAGTAACCGGTGGTTGTGTATTGTTTCTGTACTTGCTCTTATTTTTATTGATATAGGACATCTTCAAGAGGCTATTGATAGGCCTAACTTAGGAGATTAGAGATTATCATATCGACTTCAAGGGTGATCTGCATCATCCGAGCTTCCATTGAGTTCTCTTTAGTCTATATCCATATTTCCAGACTTAAGCCATTGTTTTAGTTATTTGAGTAGTTCATTAGTGTTTTCTTGTTTATACTTGGTTATAGTTATTAGGTTCGGTACATTGACTTTATCTAACTTATTTAACTCTTCTCGCCGCAGATAGTTAAGACTAGGTATAAGGGCGTTAGGCCCGTAGCTCCCGTCAATGCTACAACCGAGGAACCCGCAATGAGAGGTCGTGTTCGAGGTAATAGATAGGGGTAGAGGTCGTGGGAGAGTGGCGCCTATTGTGTATGATGTATCGATTAACAGTGTTTCGGTGAATAAGGACCCTACGACACATAATGAAATGATAGAAGTGAAAGTTGAGATCTTGGATGTTGAGGATATTGAACAAGCGAAATGAGTGCAGGCTGAAGCGACAGGGATCCCTCCCATCTTTTCGGTATTATCTCAACAGATCATGACATCTTGAAAAGGTTTGTTGGTCTGAGGATGCTTCCACCCACTCAAGCCCATACTTATCCCCCGATAGCTAGAACTGTGCCCATGACAGGTGAAGTGGGAGGTAACGATGACTTATTTAGTCCTTTCTTGGGTTCTATGATGATTATTAAGATCATGATATGTTTACCAAGATTATAAATCTCAAGACTCCAGTATTTCTTCGTATTGAAATTGAAGATGCTTATGAGTTCATCTTGGATTGTTATCTGAGGCTGCATATATTGGGTATTGTTCACAAACATGGGGTTGAGTTTCTTTCCTTTCAACTTCAAGGTGAGGCCAAGCAATGGTGGAAAGCTTACATTGAATGTAGATGTTCTACATTACCTCAACTTACTTGGACACAATTCCATGCGTTGTTTCTAGTGAATTTTGTATCAATGACCTTGAGAGATTGCAAGAAAGATGAGTTTATGGCCTTAAATCAAGGTGGCATGTTTGTGGCTCCTTATGAGACAAAGTTTCATGCTTTATGAATATATGCTATACAGTTGGTTACTACTAAAGAGGAGAGGATCCGATTATTTGATAGAGATTTGAATTCTGAGTTGCATGTTTTGTCTGTAAACATGACCTCTGCAGGGAAGAGTTTCAATGAGGTGACATATTATGTTAAGAAAGTGGAGGGGGTGAGGTAATACGGTCAAACCAAGGCATTGCCTAAGGGCTCCTATGCTAGAAGATCTGGTTGACTAATGCTCGCGGCCAAACTAATTTAGTCTGCCATGCCTGCCTTTACACGTAACTATTTAGGGACTCCATACAATAATTTTTAGGATAGTCAGGGTATTGTGCATGCGACAGGAAATAGACCATCTGGCGATCACACTTGTTTTAATTGTGTGGAACTTGGACACATGAGGAGAGAATGTCAACATATGCTTGTGTTTGAATTCGGACAGTAGCCTTCTAAAGAAACGGTACCCATAAAGAATGATAATAATTGTAAAGGACGTCCACAAGGTGGGCAAAGAGGTAACTGGAGAGGTTGTGGAGGTAGAGGAATGGGTAACAGAGGTAGAGGTAATGCGCAACTAGGCAAGGAAGTAGCTTGTGTTGATGATAAAGCCCAATATACGCTTTTCTGGGAAAAAATGAAGCGGAGGCGTCTGGTGCAGTCATCACATGTACTATTCCTTTATGTGACCGGATAGCTAATGTGTTTTGATCTAGGTTCCACTTATTCTTATGTGTCAGTGAGATTTGCCTCTAAATTAGAGATGTAGTGTGATGTCCTTAATGCACCTATTCATGTTTCTACCCCTGTTGACGAGTCAGTTATAGTCACCCACGTTATCGTGCTTGCGCGATTTTGTTTATGGGATTTCAGACTTGGGTTGATTTGGTGATTTTGGGATATGGATGATTTTGATATTATCCTTGGAATGACTTGGTTGTCCCCCTATCATGTTGTGCTTAATTTTAATACTAAGTATGTGACTCTAGAAATTCGGGGAAGGGAAAGATTAGAGTGGGAAAGGGTGTACAAGCCTAAGAAAGCTAAGATTATATCCACCATCCGGGCTTGTAAACAAGTAGAGCAGGGGTGTTTAGATTATTTGGCTCATGTTGGGGATGTTGAGATTGAGGCTCCATCCATTTGGTCTATTCCTATTGTGTCTGAGTTTAGTGAAGCATTTGCCAATAACCTGTATGGCATGCCTCCGGATAGAGACATAAATTTTTGTATTGACTTAGAGACTGGTACTCATCCCATTTCTATTCCTCCGTATCGCATGGCTCCTGCAGAACTGAGAGAGCTTACGTGTCAAATCCAAGAGCTCCTTCATAAGGGATTTATTCTTCATAATGCTTCCCCATGCAGTGCTCTCGTTTTATTTTTAAGAAGAAGGATGGTAGAAAGATGATGTGTATAGATTACAGGCAATTGGAAAGAGCC
Organism: Solanum pennellii; assembly: GCF_001406875.1. Lineage (NCBI taxonomy): Eukaryota > Viridiplantae > Streptophyta > Magnoliopsida > Solanales > Solanaceae > Solanum > Solanum pennellii. Next base: position 33,514,503 of record NC_028643.1, read on the forward strand.
ACTATTTGGAATAGGTATCCCTTGCCCAGAATAGATGCTCTTTTTGATCAATTGCAAGGTACAGTGATCTTCTCTAAGATTAATTTAAGATTTGGGTATCATTAATTAAAAATTAGGCTGGAAGATGTACCCAAAACGGGGTTCAGGACTCGTTGTGGGAATTTTGAATTTTTGGTGATATCGTTTGGGTTGACTAATACGCCTGAAGCCTTTATGAGCTTGATGAATGGGGTGTTCAAGTCATTTCTTGATTCCTTTGTGATAGTCTTTATTGATGATATTTTGGTTCATTCGAGAAATGAAGAAGAGCATGCTGACCCTATCCGTACTATTTTGGGTGTTCTTGGGAAGCAGAAGTTACATGGAAAATTTTTCAAAATGTGAATTTTGGTTGAAATCGGTTGCGTTTTTGGGGCATGTAGTGTCAAAAGAAGGGGTAAGGTGTAACACCTCTAAAATGACTTAAGTGAAACTTGATCTTAACACTTATATCTTGATGTTTTGAAGTCCTAAATGGTTAATAATGATGTTTATACGCAGTGTATAAAGTTTTGTGAAGCTTGGAGGTCAAACGTACAAGAATGTTCATAGCGTTCGATATGTTTTCCTTGAAACATCTAGTGTGCCTAAGTTTGTTTGGTAAAGTTTTATGTGTTTGTTTTTGATGAAATTGATGAGAGGGGTCCTTAAAATGTCCAGCCTCACCTATAGATGGCAATCGACACCCAGTAGGCTGGTCGATGCCCGTAGGTTGGTGGCATAGGTTGACACTTACGCTGGGGAGCATGTGCTCCCATTTGTCTAGACTCTGACCCAAACCACGTAGCAGTAGGATGGTCCGTTTGTTGGGCTACTGGCAATCAGTGAAGGCCATCGACTGGCACCTGCAATTTCCAGTAGGTGTCTCGGCCAGCCAAAGGGCAATATGGGGTTTTCACCTAGACTTCCTAAAATTAGTTGGACGATTTATTAAGTTCATTTTACGCATTTTAAGTAACTTTGTAAGTCTATAACCCCCATTCAATTCATTATTCAAAATCGAAACCCCAAGACCTCTAAAGAAGTCTCTACAACACCATTAGAGCTTGAAGGGAGATTGGAACTTGAAGGCTGATTTCTCCATCAATTCTTCTAAATTTTCGTAGTTTAGCATCAATTAAGGTATGGTTTTCATCCTTGAATCTGTTTCCTTCATGGATCCAATCTCAAAAATCATTTCTGAAAGGTTTCTCAAAAGATGAACTTCTAACTTCTGATCTAGCCATGGGTTATTGCATAAAACATTTTGAATCATTGTATTATGATTGAATTGATGTTATTTTGATGATTTTAACCTAACAACCTTATGAACCCATGCAAATCATGAATTCCATATTTTGACTATATTATGGATGAATTGATCATGTCTCTACAGTATTGAATTCTTGTGTAATTTACCTTGGGCTATTGAACTGTGAAATAATTATGTTAGAATCATGTGTAGGCTATCCTATATTGATAAATTCATATTGAATTACTTTGCATTCATTCTATATTATTATTATGTTATTGAATTGGTGATCATGGCCATTGGTAAGGGCCCTTGAGTATTGTGTTGTGTGATTTAGCTATGGATTGAAGTTGTTGGATTGGATTGGTGGCATGTTGACCTAAGTCTCTTTATATTGCGTAGTATAGGTCTTAAATTTGAGGATGATTGGTATTGTCCACTTATGGTAGTGGTGCTTATGTTCTATACTTGTGAATTATGTGGCCTCGTCGGCATTACATTATGAATTGTGAAACAATGTGGCCTCGTCGGCATTACTTTATGTATTATGTTATTATCATGTGATGACTTCCTATGTGATCATTTTGAAGGCTTATATGAGTTATGTGTATATGAAGGGAAGTATGGAGTCTCTTTGTTGAATATAGGTGATCAAATAGGCTATAGGGATGTCATATGTGTGAATAGTTGATATTGAAGTGTGAACCTTCTTAATTGGCTATATGAAAATTGGATGAATTATATTGATGTTTTATAGTAGTGTGTAGGGTGACTTGTGAGAATTCCTATTTTACCCTATATGTTACTTGAATGATATTGTACACGTGTTAAGATGATAATGAAATGTGTCTTCTTTTGGTAGACTCTTGTCCCTTACTTGATATGTTAAGAATGTGAAAATAAAACCTTGAATTTGGTAGGCTAAATCATTTTTGTCATGAATGTATATGAATGAATGAAATATGATCTAAAATATACAAAAGAAGGTCATTATGTGGAACCTTGTAAGAAGGAATGCTAAGATATCCCTGAAGTTGAAAGCTGTAACAGTATCCTTCTTGTGTGAATGGTGGACTTAAGGGTGGTTGGTTGGAACAGCATGAAATTATCCGTAGGAAAGTCATTGAGCTATCCTCTTCACCATTGTAGGCATCCTAGGTGACCCTCTTTGGTAGGGTGTGTTATGATTTTGTTATGAACAAGATATGGGACCTCTTCATACACTCCTTTTATTGAAATACTCTATGAGAACAAACGCTAGCACCAAGTGAGTATTCTTGGGTAGTAGCTCTATCTAAGAAGGAGGTTAGATGCAAAGAAACTATTGATATTCCTTAACCATGTGCCTACATGGGATGTGTCCTCGTTCTACCATTGACAAGTAGAACAACCTCCATCGGAGTAGATTGTGACTCCGGATTCCAAACCTAGCTAGTATTGTCTATGTCAGTTATTGCCTATTCTCATCATATGGGCCACCTACTACTGTTGGAGAAGTCCTATGAAGTTTAGGTAGTGGTATGGAACTATAGCTAGACATTGCACAATAAGGCTTTGAAGATGTTAGTATGTGAGTTCCCTAGGTCTTTTCTAAGACCATTATATGAAGTCCTCTAAATGCTTAAATGAACTCTAATTGATTCTAAGGTTGGCGTATGTTGAGACTTAGTATTTCCAATGGTTTTATCTGAAAGATGTTTTAAGATATTATTCGTGTGAATAGTTTTAATTTTGCACTACTTATCATACATGTATGCAATGAATGTCGTCTAAGGGATTATACAAGAACTCTGAAAGTTCAAGTACGCCATGTTGCAACCCAAGAACACCATATCTTCTAGGGTATACTCTTGGGTGTGACATAAGGGTGGAACTTCAAAATATTGAAGTGGTTAAGAATTGGGTACGACTAGGTTCGGTTACTAAAATTAGGATTTTCGTGGGACTCACTAGTTATTATCGTCATAATGTTAAGAACTGTGCTTCAATTGCTACTCACTTGACCAATCTGACCAAAAAGGAGGTACTATTTGAGTGGACTAATAAATGTGATGAGAGTTTCCTAAAGCTTTAGACTCTTTTGGCCACAGCGACAATCCTATAATTATTGGTTGAGGGTACGGATTCCATTGTTTATTGTGATACATCACATACTGGTATTGGTGCGGTGTTGATGCAGGACAAGAATGTCATAGCTTATGCCTTGCGTCAATTGAAGGTGCATGAGAGGAATTATCCCACTCACGAATTGAAGTTAGCGGCGGTAGTATTTGCTCTTAAGATCTAGTGACATTATATTTATGTTGTTAAGTGTGAGGCATTTACTAACCTTCCTAAGCATGTATTCCCTAAAAAGGATTTGATTTGAGACAACGGAGATACATGGAGTTACTCAAGGGTTATGATTTGACCATTCAATACCATCAGGGTAAGGCTAATGTGGTGACAGACGCTTTGAGTAAAAAGGCAATAAGTATGGTAGTTAAGCTTACATGAGTGTAGCCAAGCGACCATTGGCAAAGTAAATCTAGGCCTTAGAATCTAAGTTCATGAAGTTTGACATCTCTGAAAGAGGTAGGGTGTTAGCCAGTATTGAAGCTAAGTGCATGTTCATGAAGGATATCAAGACTAAATAATTAAAAGATGGGAATTTAGAAGAACTAAGCACGAAGATTTCAATTGGTAAGTTCCAAGAGACCACTCTTGATGCGGATGGGTTACTCAACCATAAGGGTAGAATTTGTGTTCCTCGAGTAGATGACTTGATTCCAAGATTATTGGTGAAGTCTCATGGCTCCCGGTATTATATCCATCTGGGTGTGACCAAGATGTATAGGGAATTGAAGCGAATTTATTGGTTGTAGAGGATGAAGAAAGACATCGCGGAGTTTATGGCGAAGTGTCAAAATTGTCAACAAGTGAAGTATGAGCATCAAAGGCCCGCTTGATTGCTTCATAGGATGTCAATTCCAGAATTGAAATGGGAAAGAATAGCTATGGATTTTGTGGTTAGTCTCCCCAAGAACTTGGGGAAGTTTGACTTTATTTGCATTGTGGTTGATAGATTGACTAAGCAAACCCATTTTATTCCGATAAGGGTAGATTTCAATGAGGATAAGCTAGCTAAAATCTATGTGAAGGAGATAGTGAAGTTGCATGGGTGCCCCCTTTCTATCATCTCAAATTGTGGTACCCTTCTCACCTCCAAGTTCTGAAGGAAGTTTCCTGATAAATTGGGTACGCAACTAAATTTTAGTACAACCTTTCATCCCCAAATAGATGGAAAATCGGAAAGGACTATTCAAGTGTTGAAAGACATGTTGAGAACTTATGTGATTGACTTTGGAGGGCATTGGGATAAGTTCTTACCACTATGCAAGTTCTCCTACAATAATAGTTATCATTCAACCATTGATATGGAACCATTTCAGGCGTTATACGGGAGAGGATGTAGGTCACCCATAGGTTTGTTTGAGGATGGAGATGTAAAATCTTTGGCGGTCGACTTAGTGAAGGATGTTCAACATAAGGTGAGGAGCATTCAAGCTAAACTTCTAGCCGCTCAGAGTAGACAAAAAAAGTATGCATATCATAATATGAGGGACACAGAGTTTAAGACCGGTGAAAGTGTCCTTCTGAAGGTATCACCCATGAAAGGGGTGATGAGATTCGGTAAAAGGGGTAAGTTGAGTCTGTAATATATTGGCCCCTTTGAGGTTCTTGAATGCATAGGACTGGTGGCGTATAGATTCGCTCTACCCCCTAATTTATCCGAAGTAAATCCCATATTTCAAGTGTTTATGTTGAAGACATATCACGGATACGGTGACTATATCATTAAATGGGATTCAGTTCTTCTAGATAAATACCTCCAACATGAGTAGGAACCGAGTTCCATTCATGATCACGATGTTCCTATTGAGGACCAAAGAAGTTAAGTCTGTGAAGGTTCAATGGAAGCATCATTCCAATCGAGGAAGCTACTTGGGAGACTGAGAAGGACATGCAAGACAATTATACACAATTGTTCACTAATCCAGGCACTGCTTTGCTCTTTCCTTAGTTCTCTTTTGCTAAGTTTTGTCACTCGGGGACGAGTGATGGGTAAATTGGTATCTATTGTACATAGGGGTTCCGTCGCAATAGAAATACCAAAGAGGAAAAAATCAGGACTGGAAAAACTTTTTCATAGTGTTAGGATTTATCCAACCTTGCCCAAATTTGGAGAAAATCGGAGTCATCGAGGTGTAGGGAAAAATTTTGGTAATAATCGGGTGGAGTAAATATGAAATCGATTACAGAATCGGTTACATACCTCGTTAAGGAATTCGTATGACTTTACAGAATTGAATTTGGATAAGAAGATCTCTGGAAATCGACTTTGGCGTAAAAGGCATCTTTTGAGCGTAGTGGAATGAGGGTGTGTTGTATAAAGGGGGAATGAAAATTCCCAAAAAAAACGCTTTTTTTGCTTTGGGCCGCTATGGCAGGATTAGTATCGTTGCAGCGACGCCGCATAACGGATGGGCGTCGATGTAGTGGACAAGATAAGACCTTAAATTGTAGAATCTTATGGGAGCTCACTTGTTAGGAAATGTTGCTGCAACGGGATTTTATGCCACTATAGCGACGCCGCAACAACGGGATGTGTGACGCTGTAGTGGAACAATCGCGAAAAAAATCACAAAAAAAAACCCTAAACTATATTATTTGGAACTTTTCAACTTTTAGAGCTAAAGAACGACCCCTGGGCTATTCCAACTCATTTTCCACCATTCTTGAAGCTAAAAGTAAGGTTTTCACTCCTCGAATTCACTTTTCCATCCGTGGCACATAATAGAATGGGTTAATATTGATGGGGGAGAGTTTCTTGATAGATTTATGGTGTAATTAACCCTAATTTGACTACTTGGGGGATCATGGATTTGATCTAGCATTCATAGAATTTCTAAGTAACCGGGTAACTTGCAATTGTTTGTTGAATCCCATGTTACTTTGATTGTTTGTAGACCAAGAACAAACGGAACGAATCTGAAAAGGGAAGATCAAGTTTCTTAGGGTTTTAAGTTTTTTTCAAGGTAAGTGATGGTTGTTATTTCATGATTATGTGATGTATGCATTTTCTTGCTTCATTAGAATACTTGAATATGTATGAATGTCGCAATATTGATTACGTTGTTGCAACTGATATAGATAAATAATATAGCCATGAAATCATGATGTAAATGTGTGCTTGATGAGGTACTTAGATTGTGATTGTGATGTGTTAATGGGGATCGAATTGCCAGGTTTCAGCAAGCTAACTTGAATCGGATCGCCACTTTCTGGCATAAATATTGGATCAGATTTCGATGTTCCAGCAATCTAACTGGGGTCGGGTACCACCGGTGCACTAACAGTTTGAGTTTGGATTCCGTGAGAGTACCAATGATGTGTTAAGCATGTGAAATGTGTTATTGAATTGTGATGTTGATAATGTGTTTAAGTTGATATATATGCATGTGTTATAATGTTTGTTCGACTTTTTTGTATTGCACTAGTGGGATAGTTGTGTGATCCTTCCAGTACACGGTGGTTGTGCATAGATTTTGCACGTGCCTATTTCTTTAAGTATAGGGCATCTTCAAGCGGTTATTGACAGACCTCGCATAGGAGATTATATATTATCCTATCGACTTCAAGGGTGAGTTGAATCTTTCGAGCTACCATGGAGTTCTCTTTAGTATATGTCCACTATTTCTGGATTTAGACTATTTTTTTTTAGTTAGTTTAATAGTTCATTAGTATTTTCTTGTATAGACTTGGTTATCGTTAGTAGTTTTAGTACATCGAATTTCGTATATTAGGTTTATCTTTCGCAAATTTTAGTTGTTAGATCTTTTATTTAGTAATGAACTTCACTTTTAGTAATTTAATTTGCTTCCATAACTCAAATTCTGTAGTTTTATAATTATTGTGTTATTTGGATAGTAGTAGTTATTTTCCCACCGGCTTGTGAGTGTGGGTGCCAATCAGGACGGGTTTGGGGTCGTGACATGACATTACTTCAATTAGAGGTAGACGTATTGCACCAACTTCACCCAATTGGATTGGGTCATTTACATCATTAAGGTTTCCAGTATCATCTTGGTGGCCCTGTTGGCTACCATTGCTCCCGTTTACACTCATCTCTTCCTCTGTTCAGCACAAGTAACACAAAAACAAATATAAAGTAAGTTGATTCTACTATAACAAATATCATCACAATTCAACTTCAATAAAAGAATTTTAAACAATACTACTTTCCGACTTCGACGTCATTTTGATTTAATATTTCAAACACGCCTCATCCGATTCTAAGTGAAAATGCTCTTTAGTCAATATAAAACACAAAAAGGAGTTGGGGTTGAACCCACAGGGGGCGGTATGTGTTCATATTCAATAAGTAAGTACAAATGTAATCTAATCAACTATATGAATAGAGATTATCAAAAAAAATACATGCAAACAAGAATAAAAAAAGGTGACATTAATGTCATATGTTGGTTTTGGTTTGGAATTATCAGCTACAACATAATCAAACAATAATGAAATATCAATATGGAGGGGAATTATTGGGATGTGATCGATTATAGGAAAATTTTGCTATATAACTACTTGTAACATTTTGGAAAATTACATGTCTAGTAAAGAGCCCAAAAGGTCTTTAAGAATGCGTATTGGTGGTACATACGCATCCCAATGCCCAATGTTGAGAAATATTGAGCATAGTACAGAAAATTGACTAAGGAGTATTAACCAATTTCTTTATAATACCCGAATAAGCAAATACTTGGCATATTAGAAAATATTGGCTTAAAGGGTGTTAGTCAACTTTCTAACATTAATGAGTTTGTTTAAGAAATGTACCTGCAATGAAGACCCTTAGCTAAAAACATATATTTTTTACTATTCGCACACAAAGTACTAGGCATCCAAGTGTCATGCCTAATACCATAGCACATGATCATTTAAAATGATCATGTAGATTGAACAGTGCCCAAGGACATAGCGAGGATCCTTGGTACAATAAGTAAACATTCCCAAATGAAACTTAAATAATAGTTAGTTAGAAAAGTTCTACCAACCCATGTGCAAGCACATGTGCAAGACATGTGAAGAAGTTGCCAAAGGAGGGGACCACCCTAACCGAATTCGGTTAGGGTAGTTAGGGGGGAAAACGTGCACAAGGGACCACTCCATGTGGGTCCTAACCTTCCTACCAATTCTAGACTCTAACATACTGCCCTAAATAACTAAATAACCTAGGACTAACCAAATTGGACCCATTAGTGCATCCGACAACCTAGGACAAAAACCGGGTTGACACTAACCTAGTACTAGTTAAAGAGACAACCCAGTACCTAACCTAGGATGGCCCAAAAGGTTAGTTATGGTCCTAAAAACTTAGGGGTATTTTATCAATTCTCCTAGGTTACCTAATTAATTAATTTAGAAAATTGATTAATTAATTTAAAAGGGCTAAAACAGAAAATAAAAAGGAAATTTTCAGATTTCTGTTAAGACAAGAAAGGGACAACCTAGTACCTAACCTAGGATGGTCCAAAGAGTTAATTAAGATACTTAAGGGTACTTTAGTAATTACCCTAGGATACTTAATTAATTAATTTTTAAACTTAATTAATTAATTTAAAGGGAAAAACCAAAATCACAAAGCAATATCCAGATTTCGGTCAAAACAAGAAAAAGACAACCTAGTAACTAACCTAGAATGGTTCAAAGGATTAGTTATGGTTATAACGACTTAAGGGTACTTTAGTAATTACATAGGTCACTTAATTAAATAAATTATCCACTTAATTAATTAAATTAAAGGGGTCAAACCGAAATTCTTACACTAACCTAGTATAACTCAAGAAACATCCTAGTACTTAACTTAGGATGGTCCAAAAGGGTTAATTTTTGTTCCAATGATTTAGGGGAACTTTAATAGTTACCCTAGGTAACTTAATTAATTAAATTATCCATTTAATTAATTAATTTGAAGGGGCAAACAAAATTCTTAGGAAAAATTTCAGATTTGACCAAGTATTGTGTTTTCCTAGTTCTAGTCAATCTAGGAGGGTCTTTTTAGAAATTAGTTAATTAATTTATTTAATTAAATTATTAAACCCTAAGTTGAATTAGTAAATATAAGATCTTAAACCTAAAAGTCACGTTCAAACTAATTGACAAAAAGGACGCAAAAATAGTAAGCAACGAACGCAAGAAAAAGGCAAAAAAATTATCGATTTATCTAGGGAGATTTCAAGGTTTCTTCGAGGTTTTGTTCAAGGTGGTCTTCGTAGATTAAGTTATACATAATGTATGGGTTTCTCTCCTGGAATTATTTCTCCAGGAGAACTTTCTTTCCAACAATTCAAAGATCATGAAAACTAGGGTTGTTCCCGTGTTCTCGTCGAACTCCTTTGTGCCTAGTATCCTTTTTGATTCCATGTTGAATAGGTTAGAGATCATGTTGTTGGTATGTGGTGTTGTCTGATATTATGTGTAATGTTCTTGAATTATTAATGTCTATTAAACTATGAAGTTGTGATCATATAAAGTTAAGTGCTTAAAACGTGAATAATGAATAGACGATGTGTTAGTTACACCCGTAATTGTTTTAAGTGTGTATGGGTTTGTCCAAATGTTGCATTGCTGTTATTGTGACGTTATGAAGGTGTTAAATTCATCAAATATTGATATTATGTTTTTCAATATGTCTTAAAAACGTTACCCTAAAGTCATGAACCAAGATGGGTTAAGAGAATGATACTATGTTAGATCCATCCGAAACTACTATGTATGAAGATGATTACGGTTTGTTGTGAATAACTAATTTAAATGTGACTTGTTGATGATGTTGTGTTTGTTAAATGATCATATTATTCTGTTCAAGATGTTTAATAACGTTATGCTTAAAGTTATGTTATAAGGTTGGCTAAAAAGATATCCATGAAATCATAATTTGGGTGATTGTTTGGCTTATGGCGATAAAATGGCTAGCAAAACATTGTCCAAAAGGGATGCATGCAAATGGCTATAATATTATGTTAAATAATTAAAATATTGGCTAATTAACAATATACATAACAAACCAAGCTTGAAAGAATGTAAAATTGGCCTATGCCAGCAAGATGGTTATGTGATCTATACCCAAATGTTTATGCCAATACTAATCATATGTCAATCTTGTATAGTAAGAGTATCAAATATATTATAAGAACTTCTAAAGTAATTCAATGAATACATAACCAAGGGCATGCCATCCATTGGAACGAATCCCAACATGCTCTAAAAGAATGAACTATGAACATGTGTAACTAATTGAAAGAAGTGCTCATCGTCCATAAACGATGAAATGAATCTGCTACACTAAAGTAAAGAAGTAACCTGAGTTATAACATTATTAAAGGGGTCTAAATTAAGTAAGTTACCAGAATGATGTGTTAAAAGAAGTGAGACAAGTCTTACTTACACCTAAGCTATGTTAAAAGAATACTCACGAATGAAGGTGTTAGAATGTGTGAAACTAGTCACATTAACACCTAAGGATGATATGTAAGGACAATTCACATTTCATCAATGTAAAGTAAGGATGATACGTAAGGACAATTCACATTTAATCAATGTAAAGTAAGGATTATATATAAGGACAATTCGCATTTCATCAATGTAAAGTAAGGATGTTATGTAAAGACAATTCACATTTCATTAATGTAAAGTAAGGATGACAAGTCATCAAAAGAGTAAGTAAATCTCAATCTAGAAGCAAGCCTCCATAATGCTTGAGTCAACACTAGAAGATAAAGAAGAAATGAACATTCACATAATGAGGTGAGTAATTATGTTAATGTATGATGCTAATGAAAATGGTGACAACATGATAAGAGTCTAATGTGAAAGATGAGAGCAATCTCAAATGATCCTAAGTAAATGTTACCAAAACGTACTCACCTATGAGAGTGTAAAGTTAATGAGAAACAAGTCTCTATGAACACTCTAATGACGAGTATTGAAGTTAGGGGGGAAAATGTGCACAAGGGACCACTCCATGTGGGGCCTAACCTCCCTACCAATTCTAGACTCTAACATACCACCGTAACTAAATTTGGTTAGGGTAGTTAGGGGGGAAAACGTGCACAAGGGACCACTCCATGTGGGTCCTAACCTCCCTACCAATTCTAGACTCTAACATACTGCCATAAATAACTAAATAACCTAGGACTAACCGAATTGGACCCATTAGTGCACCCGACAACCTAGGACCAAAATCGGGTTGACACTAACCTAGTACTAGTTGAAGAGACAACCTAGTACCTAACCTAGGATGGCCCAAAAGGTTAGTTATTGTCCTAACAACTTAGGGGTACTTTAATAATTCTCTTAGGTTACCTAATTAATTAATTTAGCAAATTGATTAATTAATTTAAAAGGGCTAAAACCGAAAATAAAAAGGAAATTTTTAGATTTCTGTTAAGATAAGAAAGGGACAACCCAGTACCTAACCTAGGATGGTCCAAAGAGTTAGTTAAGATCCTAACGACTTAATGGTACTTTAGTAATTATCCTAGGCTACAGTTTTAGTATAGCCTTAGTTTTATAAAAAACTAGTGGATATTGTCCTTAGCGTTTCTTTCATACTTTTATTTCGAAGCTTTTGTAATAAGGTCGTGTTTAGAAAACGTATTTATGATATATTCTTATTCTATTTAAAATTGATTCTTATGATAGATGGTTGTTATATTTATGTTGAGCTTAGTATATGATGAATTCATAAAATAACTATATGAAGTCCATGTATACTTCATACATTTAAAAATTTTAAATTTTCCGCCAAAATAACCATATGAATGTGACAAATGCAAGATGAGGCTTGTCTGGAACCTCTTAGAGGTCAACGACGCCGGTTGCGATCCGGATTCAAGAATCCGGGTCGTGACACTACTAATACATAGCTAAATATCAGTGACTAGGCTATGAGCAAAATAACTTTCTCTCGAATAACTATCTCAAATCAAGCGATTTGTTTTGAACATCAACTAGCATAGCAGATAAGAACAACCCACATCTTAATTCATCTACTCTCTCGAGGTGGACGGGTAGGAGTGGATTGAGGATTCACTCTTTCAAGCTGAACTCATATCAACCCAATACTTGTTGGGTTATGAAAGTGATTAGGGTGTTAGACAGAAGCTTACAATGACATATCATATGGCTGATGAATCAGATGACAAAAACTTATACTAAAAATATAATATTATTATATGAAAGCTGATATAAATGAAAAACATTAAAATTATTGATAGATCTCCAAACTTTTCCTCTATGAAAAGGATAAATCAAATATGGAAGAAAATTGTATTTTCTTTCAGAAAAAATTCAAGAATTTATAGTAATACTTTGACTTTTCTTTAAGAAAAAAAATTCAAATAAGGAAAGAAAATCAGGGGAAAATCCTAACAAATCTCCCCTTTTGGAAATATTTTCTTAACAAAACATGATTCACCTTCTTCAGATGCATGACAATCTCCGTTCTTCACATGGTCTTCATCATTGCTTCTTGTCATGGTTAAAAATAGTGTTTAAAATATATGGGTTAAAAATGGTTTCAAAATATTTTATATTTATTTTCATAGATGCAGCAGCACAAATGTTAAAAATATGGTTTAAATCTCTTTTTCACATGTAGCTGGAAAAAATCTTCATTATCATCAAATTTACTGCAAATTGATTTAAAACTGTGTTGACCTGGCGTCAACCTCGTTACATTGTATCATTGAACCATGTTCTCTGATATCACTTGTTGGGTTATGAAAGTGATTAGGGCATCATACGGAAGCTTACAGTTGCATATTATATTGTTGATAAATCAGACGACAAAAAACTTATATTAAAAACATAAGATTATTATATGAAAATTAATGAAAAAGAAAAATATTAAAATTGTTGAGAAAAAATCCCCTCATAAACAAGACTCATAAACAACTACATTGGGGATTTCATTCTATTATGTTATAAGATTAAGGATCTTCAATTTATAGATCTCCAAATGTTTCCTCTATGAAAGAATAAATTAAATATAGAAGAAAATTATATTTTTCTTTTATAAAAAATTTAAGTATTTATAGTAATACTTTGACTTTTCTTTGAGAAAAAAAAATTAAATAAGGAAAGAGAATCAAGGCAAAACCCTAACAATAAGTACAAACCATTTATCAAAAAATTTGGTTCGAAAACCATCCTCACGAGCAAGCTAAGAGCACAAAATAGGAATTGCATTTGCAACTACAATACATAAATTAAAATTTGACTAATGATTAAACCCACTTCAATAAGCATTTAAATTAGTTATTAACAATATCAATGAGATAATTCAATCCCATCACATAATCACACCTCAGGAATTGTGCTTTTAGGCAAACATCATAAAAAGGTAAAAATGATTACCAACTCGATTAGCAATCAACTGATAATAGTCTCCAAATCTTTACAATGATCCAAAATCATCAATTTAAAAAAACCCAAGTAATACTCCTTTCCAAAATCACTCAAAACATAGAGAAAACTCTATTCTACAACGGAAACTGCAATATCTGAGATGGAATTCTAATATCTGTGTAACCACACTTCAAAACTCCTTTCCAAAATCAATTTATAGCTTTTAGCTTTTTGGCTCAAAAGTCTAATCGGCGGGATAAGTCGTGCTTCGCCGAGTAATTTGACGATCCGTCGTTTGCTCACTTTCATCGCCATTTTGCATTGAACCTTAGCAACTCATAGTTTTGTAACTTTGGGCGATCATTTGTGTTGTCGTGTAATCGATCGGTGATTCGCCGAATACTCACTTTTGTCGCCTACTTAGTTTCTTCCCGAGGGCTGGCACACTGGAATATTAAGCGAGTTGAAGAGCCACTCGATGGTTCACCCAGTGGTCTCAACGATCACCAGGATCCCCTTTTCTCCACTTCTTCAACGTGTTTTGCTCTTTTTTGCGTAGTAGTGTCCTTTCCTTTCTCCTTAGCTCATATATCTGAAAATCAATGTTTAAACATCAATTTATAGCATAAATTAAGCATTTGAGAACGCTAAAACTATCACAACAAAGCCCTAAATGAGCCCGAATCTTGGACGGATTAGTAGTAGCTTCTTTTGTTGATTTATCTCATAATGGGCCCGGTTTTAGGGCCTAATTTGTACATAGTTTTTTTTGGTGCGTTTTATTCAATAAAAGGGGCTATAAGCCTAGCTTTAACTCAAAAAAAAATTAGCAAAACTGTTTCACTTACACAAGCAAAATAACAAAGAATGTTGATTATACAGGTATATTTCAATGTAGGATAGATAGAATAATTAATGTAATTAAGGTCAAACTATTAAATATTTTTTGAAAATTTAAATTATTTTATATTATAATTTATCTAATAATCCATTAATGTCAATGAAAACTTATTTATTAATATAGGCAATAGAGAATTCCATGTTATATTACTTGATCCTCATTCTAAAGTTAGTTGTTTTGATTACTTGTCCAATTAATGAAATAAAAAGAATTTTGTAATACTTTTTTGTTTCTAACCATAATATTATTTAAATAACTGTATAAAATAGTAGTGTAATCAAATTTAAAATTTTAAAGCATTATTAATAATGTTAGTTTAGTAAAATACACTCTAATTAATCATTTAAGGAGAGTCATATCAGAAAAGTATACACACACATACATATACACACTCTTAATGCATATTATATTGAAATAACAGTCATAAAAATAATATTAAATTCGGTGACGAATTCATAAAAATATTATTCTACTTATAATGGTAATGTAAAATTTACAAAAATGTATAGGTTGAAAAAATAAATTATATACATAACTTAAGAAGGTAATACATATATGATATAACATGGGTAAAATGGAGAATGCACAACATAAAGAGGGAAGTTTGATGATTGTTCAAGGAGAATTTGATTTTTAAAGAAAAATTTGAGCAGCTTAGCAAAAATTAGGTCCATAAAGAAATTAATAAAATATAATATGTAGTTTATTAAATTATCCCTTTTAATAAATAAATAAATAAATGTACATCCCCAAGTACCGCATCATTGCTGCCCCTGCTAATTATCATGAGCTACACCAATTGTTTCTTCATAGTTGCATATAAAATCACTATTCCCTCTTTGACACCGTGAGTCCTCAATTTACCATCATTGTTTGTTGCAATTATGTAAAGAGTGAAAAATGAGTCATATAAACTGAGACCTCCTCAAAAGTATCACAACATCCATACTAAACTTCACTAATTGTTATGGGCTCTTTTAGTACATTGATACAAATACTACTAACAAAGAAAAAAAATTGACTGGAAAAGTATAGTTGAATTGAATTTTTTTTATCTTCTTTCTTTCTTTCTAGTTCAATAAGGTTAATAATGAATTATTCAAATCACATTTTTGGTAATGGTTCCTAACAAGGTAAGAAAGAAAATTGATTCTTGATAACATAAGTGAGCTATCATTAGTAGATGCATAGGTTACAAAATATATGTAATTATCAGCCCTAATCACATGACAAGAGCTATTGTAACACTAAGAAGCTGATGAATTCCAAAAAGGAGTTAGGGTTATATACATGGGTGAAATTAACCCATCTAAAAAGATTAACTAAACATTTGACCTTGAGAGTGTAGTCGACTATTGAAATGCTATAAAAACATCTTTGATTCCTTTATGTCCAAATGCACCACAAAATACAAGCTGGAATCAAAGATCATATCCTTTTGAAGGACTTCCCAACTTTCCAAGTACACCTATTTACAAAATCATCCCTGAATCCTGATATTGTATGTCATAGAAAAATGTAACCCAAAAAAGTGTTATAAACATGCAGCATATATCTGCAACAAATGGGCAACAAAGAAATAGGTGGTTGAATAATTCAGAAGCATGTAAGATATCTAAAACATCCGCCTCACAAGAGTATCTTTGTTTAAACATGATCCTTTTAATGTGATCCAACAAAAGCATTTGACCTTTGGTGGTAATTAAGTTCTCCATACTCCAATGTCATTGGTCAATTCAAGTACTTGTTGGAACTTAACTGGGAGTAACATGATTTGACGGAGTAGTTGTTATTCCTACAAGTGCCCCACTTGAGACTTCTCTTTATGTTGAAGGCTAACTAAGCTACCTTGAAGGTTTCCAAGCATTGTTAGAAAATCCATTTCCCTATCATTTAGATTCCTTCTCTGCTTCAGACTCCATGTGTTGTTCTCCCAATTTTGATCAATAGTGGAATTTGGATTAGTTACAATCAAAAATAATCTTGGGAAGGCCTCCTGCAGTTTAGTGTGCCCACGCCACCTATCTTTCCAGAATTAAATGTGAGCATTATTGTCCTACTAAAGAGAAGTGTTGCAAGAAAAGTCTTCCAATAGTTTCCTGATACTCCATCATAATTCAGTACAATAAGGAGAACTCAAAACATTGGTACACCAATGACTAGACGCCCGATACTTTGCATGGACAATCTCCTTCCAAAGGTTTGCATTCTCCTGATTATACCTCTAATGCCGATTCATCAACATATGTTTAATCTGGAGAGCAAAATCTTTAAGCTCAAGGTCCCCCAATATATTTGGTAAAAATGACTTTGTCCCATTTGATTAAGTGATTATTATGGTTAAGGTTGTTACCTTCCTACAAGAAAGATCTTTTTTGCACCTTCACTGGAACAGGAAATAGGGACATGAAGTAGAATTATATCCAAAACACTATTAATGAGTGTTACCCTATCCCATAAGAGAGGCATTGTTGCTGCCAAGATGCTTGTATTTTCTAACTTTTCAATGACTACACTCCAAATTTCATTTTATCTCTAACTAGCACACAAAGGACAACCTATGTAGGTAGTAGGGAAAGATTCAATACATGATATGTTCCATCTCTTCCAAATCAGGAACCATATTAACAGGGTAGATAATGTTATTGGGCATGTTAATGTGAAGACCTGAGATATCTTCAAAAAGCATCAAGGTGAGATTAAGGTACTAAACTTGAGATTGATATGCTCCACAAGATATGAGGGTGTCATCAGTAAATAGAAGCCTATAGGACTTCTCTTTACAAGAATACTTCATTTTTATAAAGTTTTATTTGATCAATCTCTCCAAATGTAATTATCTAAGGATTGAGATGAGGTACTGCCAGTTTAGCTTGTCAAAAGCCTACTTTCTCTATGGCAAGTTTAATAGAAGTCCAGGTTCTCCACATATCGAGAAGTCCTTTAAGGATAAGCTTCCTACCAAAGATGACTCAATATCTTCGGCTCAAACTAAAACATATATTTAAGAATGAAGAATTACTTACCACTCCATGGTAATGTTCCATAGTGAGAAGGGGATGAGTACTTTAAAGTTTTCCTAATAAATAAATTAAAAAATCACAAACAAATATCTCAACAATTTTATTTCATATATTCTCAGTCCAAACAATATTTTTTATACCAAAGCACTGAAAAACCATAGAAATCTCATTGTTTTTTTCTTTAAAAAAATATCTCATTTTAAGTTGATTTGACCGACCAAATTTTTTGGGGATTACTATCTATTATTGTAAAATTGGATCACATGCCAATGATGGGCGCACTAAGTGATATATACTTCTTGAATATCTGAGGCTATTTACTTACAAACATCCATTACCGCGATGATATCAGGCATATTCTCATTTTATTTATACCCAATTTCTTTCTTTTGCTCAGTTTTACATTCATTTTGATTTTGGGGGTTTAGTATAAGAGAAATAATTGTTGATTGGTATTAAAAAAAATTGATGAATGAGTTCTAGTATGTTGCTAGAAAGTTTCCAAAACGTGTGATAAGTGGCCGAATCGGTACTTTTGCTATGAGGATTCAAAATATAAAAAGTTAAGCATAAAAAAAAACTAATATCTTGATTTTTTTAAGATGAACTATCAGATGTGTAAATTTCCTACCCAATCTATCACCAAATGTTCATCAAAACACACCTCAACTATTAGTTGTTCACTTTTCCTACCTGAAATATCACCCTTTTTCGTTTGTCACTTTTTCTACCTGAAATATCACCATTGTTTGTTTGTCACTTTATCTACCTAAAATATCACCATTGTTCGTTTTTCGCTTTTCACTACTTCATTAAGACTTCTCACACTTGTCATCCAATCTCATGTTCCGCTGCCTTTTTGGGGTGACACAGTTCTCACATCTTGCTACTTTATTGATCGAATGCACTCATCTTCCATTAAAAACCAAATTCTCTACTCATTATTGTTTCCTAGGCCACCTTTGTACTCTTTTTCCCCTAATGTTAATGGGAGAACATGTTCTGTTCATAACTTAGCCCCAAGAAAGAAGACCTCAACATGTCTTTTTTTATTATTCTTGGGTTCACGAGTAATGTGAGAAGAAGCTTGTCAATACGAAAAGTCGGTATTTATCCCTCATCAATAGTGTTCTTGATATTTTGCCTACTAACATGATGTCGGTGTACCCTATGCCAGCAAGTGTAAGAAACGAATTAATGTCATTAGAAGAAATTTTCTTTGGCAAGGAAATTGCGATCCGAAGAAGCACAAGTTTCACCTGGTCAAGTGGAATAAAGTTTTAGTTAGCAAGAAAGAAGGGGACTAGGAACAAGGAATCTGAAAATACAAAACCACAGCCTGCTAATGAAATGGATGTGGAGATTTTCATCACAAGAATAGTCGATCTGGACAGATACCATTAAAGGCTATATATATAATGGAGATAAGGTGGATCAACAACTTAGCAAGACACCCATATGGCACCGGAGTGTGGAGGACAATTAGAATCTATGGACAAAAATTCATAAACAAGTGCACAATTAAGATAGGAGATGGTGGAAGGACTCTCTTTTGGGAGGAAGTTTGGGTGGGACAAGCTTCACTTAAAGTTAGTTTCCCATACCTATTCAGCTTGAGTGTACAGAAAGTGGCCACTGTCAAACAAATGAGAGATGCTCAGGTTGGAATTTAAGGTTCAGAAGACCTTTAAATGATTGGGAGGTGAATAGAATGGTTGAATTTCTAAATATCCTGGAACGATACAAGGAACTCAATAACAGCGAGAACAAATTATTATGGGCTCCAGATACAAAGCGGAGATTCTAAGTTGGAATAGCTTCGAAAAACTCACAGAACACACACACTCAATAAAGCTACTGGCCATGGATAATGATCTGGAAAGTTAAGGTGCCCTTCAAGGTGGCCTGTTTTACTTGTTGTGCTCACATAGGATAACCGTATGAAGAAGGGACTCGATTTGTGCTCCGGATGTTTTATTTTGTGAATGTGAGACAAATACAATAATTCATCTCTTTTTACACTGAGACGGTGAAACTTTGGAAAATTTTCATCAATAAAAGTAGCATTTGTTGGTCTATGCTAGGAAACATAAAGGAAGTTTTGGCATGTTGAAATCGGGATGGAAATCAGTCAGGGCACAGGGAGAGATAGAAGATTGTCCCAATCTGCATTTGGTGGACTATTTGGCTGGAAAGGAATCAGAGATGTTTTGAGAACGAAGTTGCTCTATGGAGTAGATGAAGCTGAAATGTTTAGCTCTTTTCTATTTTTTGTGTAAACATGAATATCCTTATGAAGATGAGGATATTCGTGGCATCTTAGATTACTTAAGGAGTTCATAGGAAAACATCAACATTTTGTATTCTCATTGTAAGTATTATTGGAATAAGTCCCGAGTATTCCTGTGCTTATAATACAAGTTACCTTTTCTCAAAAAAGGGTAACCATTGTTTTTCAAGGAATCTTCCTCATTAACTTGTGTCATTTGATGTCACATTTTTTTAGTCTTCACCTAACTTTGCATCTTCTTCTTGTCGTCCTTATATCTCTGAGATCTTACCTATATTAACTTCATGGATTTTATAGTTACTTCTGCATTTAAAGCCATAGTACACCACTCATGACTGATCATCATCGTTCACATCTAGCATCAGGTTTAGATGATTCACATCCTACAAAGGACCCTGAACCTACTAGGACTTGTCTCATCTTAGTAAATTAATTGCACATCATAAAGGTATATCGTCCACTCGTAATACTAAACCCCCATTAATTTCTAAACTTACCGTCTTCTATCATCACCCCAATATGCCTTTATGTCATCTTTGTCGTCCTCTATTTCCATCTCTAAATCTACTGATGAATCACTTTCTCATCCAATATAGCGATATGTTGTGATTGATGACATGTTTACTTTATATACAAGTAGTACTTGGGAGCTTGTTCCTCTTCTTTTAAGTAAGTTCACTATTGGTTTTCATTGGGTTTATACAGTCAAAGTTGAGGAAATAGGAACAATGGGATGTAGCCTAGTGGCATTCCTATAGATCAGATGTTAAACTATTGTCATGACAAGAGAAGCCACTCAGTGGTCTTGGTAGATAAAGGCGGCTAGTTGGTAAGTTGAATTATCTCATTGTGACTAAACCTGACATTTCTGTTGTTGTGAGTTGTGTAAGTGAGTTTATGAATTTCTTCCGTGTCAGTCATTGGGATGCAATTGTTTGTATTCGACGATAAATAAAGTTAGCTCCAAGCAAAGGACTACTCTTAGAGGATCAAGGTCATGAGCAGAGCATTGAATATACAAATGTTTATGGTAAAATCACCTTCGAGTAGATGTTAAATATTTGGATATTGTGTTTTACTAGAAGGAATTCGATAACCAGGAAGAAAGAAACATAATGTGGTTGCTCGATGTCGTGCAAAAGCAGTATATCAAACAATGGTTGTAGCAAATTGTGAGCTAGTTTGGATCAAACAGTTGCACAGGGAATTAAATTTGGAGTGATAAATTAGATGGAACATGTGTGTGATATCAAGCAGCCCTTCATATAGCATTAAATCTTGTATTTGATTTTATGAGAGGACTAAGAACATTGTTGACAGTCACTTAGACCGAAAAAAGATACTCTGAGGATATATTATTACAAAATTTGTGAAGTGAAGTAATTAACTTGTAAATATTTTCACCAAGTCTCTCACAGAGTAACACCTATAACAAGCCCAGTACGTATGGCTTATATGCACCAATTTGAGAGGGATTGTTAAAATAGCAATAGGAATATAATTGTATAGTCTCCTACATGGAAAAGGAATATAATGTAGTGACTATAAATTGGGTTCAATGTAATAATGTAATCGATGCATCTTGATGATATTTTATCTATTTTATTTCTCACATAATTTAATACAAATACAGTGAGTAGTTACTCTAAAATTTTTCTCTTTCTCCTTACTTTTGAAAGTTCACTTTCGAGGAGCCCTTTTGATACGAATGTTCCTTTAAGGACTTACTCTAGAAGAAAATATAGGCAAGCAGCATGTGAAGACAATTTATCTTAGTTTATCTGTCTTATTTTCTTTGTATTAAGTAAGATAAGATACATATGCAGTAATTATCTATAGTAGTTATAAAGTAGAAGTTATTGTTAGCAAGCGGCAGCAGTTTATTTAAAGCAGTAATTGTTTTTATCTCTATCTGTTAAAAGTTATTTTAGTTTACTATAAATATTTGTATTTTAAGAGAACTATGGAAAGGAAAAATATTATTATGTCTTTATATCTGGAGATTTGTCCACTTCATACGGACATTGTTATTGTGGTGATTAAGATTCTTGTACTTTATTTAACCAGTAAAGTTTCATTTTCATTTCATTTCATATTAGTTTCTATCATTTTATTATCAAAGCAGACTGATCCAATATGGTCAATACTAGATTTTCTACTTTGCAATCACAAGACGTTCCCAACGTTGAATCCCTTGCGCAACAACTATGTGTTATTGCATCAAAATTAAACACAATTGATTCATTGGCTACAGATGTTGCTTCACTGAAAGTCCATACTAGTCACAACCAACAAGAGGAAATTAGTCATCGAACTCGTAACAGAGGAAAACGTCCAAATGTTTGGCAAGAAGAGGAAGAAGACATCGATAATACAAGGTGGCTAAAAAATCCTCCCCGGAGGCTATACACGAAGATAGATTTTCCCATAATTAAAAAAGGAGACCCTATGGGTTGGATTTTGAAGGTAGAAAAATATTTCTGCTACTACTAACTCCAGATAAATACAAGTTGACATTGCTGCTATGTATTTGGAAGGTGATGTGCTTGATCACCTCTCTTGGATCAATCGTGAACAAACTTTGCTCTATTGGGAAGAACTTGTTAAAGCATTACAAGAAAATTATGGGATGCAGAGTTTCAAAATTCGAACAAGTATCTATGTAACATCCTCCAAACTGGTTTAATACAGGAGTACCGTCAAGAATTTGCAAACGTTCATCTAGAATCCAAGACTAGACAGATCACTGTATCTTAGGGGTTTTCATGAATGGGCTTAAATAAGTACTCAAATCAGATGTGAGAACTCATAGCCTAGAGTTGTTTCTAAAGTCATGTGCCTTGCAATGGAATTTAAGCAAAAAGTTAGTTTCAATCGTGGGCATAAGTCTCAATTGTCAATCTGTCACGATCCAACACAATCCAAACTGGTTCTACACGTGATGTTCCTTACCAATTTGTACGCAGCCAACACGTATCATGAACCAATCCGAATTATGCATAGATGTCTCCCCATCCTTCTTTGAATCATGCTTGGGAGATAGAAAAGTAGAATCGCATAGACAAAGGTTTTTGTTTCATGTGTAATGAAAAATTTGCACCAGGTTGTCGTTGCAAGACCGCATCTCTCACTCTTATGGAGGCAAATGACAACATTGAAGGTGGTAAACCTAGAGAACAAATGTCAAGTGACATTATTGATAGACATGCAGGTACAAATGATCTTGCTGAAATTTTATCCCACGCCTTCCTAGTTAACACAACAGGCACAACAATGAAACTTCAAGGGACCTTAAATTGGACGCAAGGTGTTGCATCTGGTTGATAGTGGGTCATTCTACAATTTTATCCCAAAAAATATTGGTGAAGAATTACAGTTGTCTGCTCAAGTTGTTCCCTGTTTTGGAGTTCAGATTGGCAATGGAGATATAATACGTTTCAACCGTTTGCCAAAATCTTGTTGTGAAATTCCCAAGATTAACTATTGATCAAGATTTTTATCCTTTCTCTGTTGGAGAAGAAGATTTGGTGCTTGGAATTAAGTGTCTTGCTTCTTTAAATACAGTTCAAGCTAATTGGAATGAGATGTTTTTTATTTTTAATTTAAATGGGAAACGATATAAACTTCAAGGAGTTCCACAAGAATCAAATGCACCTGTTGCTTTTTGATATTTCTTCTATGTAATAGCTCGAAAACTACATTAGAGAGGTAACCCGCACTACGCAAGCCTGGTGTGATGATCTCGACCTAGAAGACAAACCCCTTGCTTTCACTGGCAAGGGGTTTCGAACTTGAGACCTCCAACATGGAAGTCCCAAGCTCAAATTACTGGGCCCCCGAAGGGTATGGAGCAACTTTTTTTTCAAAGATTGATTTGTGTTCTGGTTACCACCAGATACGTGACGATCCAGCCGACATTCATAAAACTTCTTTTCGTAATCACTATAGCATTATGAGTTTAGAGTTATGACTTTGGTCTCATTAATGCTCCTTCGACGTTCCAATGTGTAATGAATGATATGTTTAGACCACATCTGTGCAAATTCATTCTTGTATTCTTTGACGACATCTTGGTATACAATCAAACCTTTGAGCAACATATCAGCCATTTGGAACTTGCTTTCAAACTTCTAAGAGAAAATTGTTACTATGCTAAAACTTCTAAATGCTCATCTGGGAAAGTCCACATTTTTTTTTTCTAGGTCATGTGATTTCAAAAAAAGGGGTTGGTGTTGATAGAGATAAAGTTCAAGCTGTCTTGGAGTGGCCAGTACCAATTAATTTGAAGAAGTTACGTGGATTTCTTAAGTTAACAGGTTATTATCGCAGATTCCTGAAGGGTTATAGAATGATGGCTCGACCACTCACTGAACTTACCAAGAAAAATGATTTTCAATGGTCGAACTCAGTAGAGAATGCTTTCCAACTTCTAAAGAAAGCTCTAATAATTGTTCTGATACTACAAATTCCAGATCTCACTCAACCATTTGTGGTGGAAGTTTGATGATGTTCAGAATGAATAGGGGTTGTTCTTCCTTAGGATGACCATCCTATTGGTTATTTTAGTAAGGAACTTTCTTTTTATAGTCTACTAATGATCACGAATTGTTTGTTTTTGTTTTAACTATGCGGAAATGGAAACATTACCTCCTGGTCCATCATTTTTATGTCCGGATAGATCATTACAGTCTCAAGAATCTCCTTTCTCTGCGTATTACTACTAATGAGCAGCAAAGATTGTTAATGAAATTGCCTCCCTTCGACTTCACAACTGTTTACAGAGTTGGGAAAGATAATTTGGGAGCTGATTCTTATTCAAGGAGGCCATTAAATGCTAAATTTCTAGCTCTTGCTATTCCTATGCCGATGGATTTTTCCAATTGGCAAAATGCTCTCCAAGAAGATACATATACTCGTGAGATTATTCAATTTTTTCACCATGATCCTTCCTTACAACCAGATTTTCATCTTATGGATCAAAAATTTTATTTCAAGTAAAGGTTGGTCACTCCGGATCAATCTTCTATTCGACAAAAGAATCTCTCAGAGTCTAATGATACACCTTCTGCCGAGGATGGAGGATATTTAAAAATCTTGAAGTGCCATTCCTCCAACTTTTCTAGTCCAAGGATGAAGCATGATGTGAAGATCTTTGTTCAATACTGTTTGGTTTGTGCCAAATACCAAGCTCTAGCACGGGCTGGACTTCTACAACTGCTTATACCTTCAAGAATTTGGGAAGATGTCTCACTTGACTTCATTGTAGGAATTCCCTTATTGAGTGGTTTTAATACAATTTTGATTGTCCTAGATCGTCTAAGCAAGTATTCTCATTTCATCCCATTTTCCAAGATTGTTGCTAAGTTTTTATGCAGAGAAATTGTGCGTCTTCACGGCATTCCTCGGTCAATTTTATTTGATCGGAATGTTATCTTTCTCAGTGCTTTTTGGCAGGAGCTTTTCTGACTTAGCCAAACAAGGCTAAGAATGGGTACCTCTTACCACCCACTATTTGATGGACAAACACAGGTGGTTAACAGATGCTTGGAGTCATATTTACGATGCTTTGTTATGGAGCAACCTCGTATATAGAGACATATATTATGGGCAGAGTTTCTTTTAATACGGGCTTCCACTCATCCACAAAAACTACCCTATTCAAAGTTGTTTATAGTAGGGACCTTCCATCCATTTCTCCTTATGGTCATGGAGAAACACGCATTACTAAACTTGAAGAGCAACTTTTGAATCCTGATGCCATGCTGAAAATTCTCAAGGTTAACCTTTTAACGGCTCAAACTCGAATGAAACATCAAGCTAATTCTCATCGTAGAGATGTTATCTTTCAAGCTGGAGATTCTGTCTTTCTACGTGTTTAGCCTTACCGTCAATGTTCTTTCGCTCATTGCAGGTGCAAAAAATTTTCACCTCGATTTTTTGGACCATATAAAATGGGAAAAAGGACAAATATACCCTTGAACTATCAAAAATGGTATGCGTATACCCTCCGTGATACTTTTGAGACATTGGTGTCTCTATCATCCAAAAACTAGAGCATGTATACCCTTTATACTAACAAACATACACGTTTCATAATCTTATCCACCGACCCGACATCAGATCGATGGATAAGATTGCGCTATGTCCCTATTTAGTTTTCTATTAGGGTGAAGGGCATATACGCTCTAATTTTTGGACGATAGGGGAAACAATATCTCAAAAATATGACGAATGGTATCTACATACCATTTATGATAGTTTGGGGATATATTTATCCTTTTTCCCATATAAAATTGTACGATGTGTTGGACCTGTAGCTTATGAGCTGGAGCGGGAACTCACCATATCTCCTGCCCAGATTCTTGCACATCGATGGGTTAAAGAAGTTGATTCTTCTTTGGAACTGCTCATTCACTGGGTTGATTGTCCACTTGAAGAATCTAGTTGGAAAAACTATGACCTCATTGCAGATCAGTTTTGCACCAATACAAATGCTATTTTAAGGGCTTATTCTAGAAGATAATATAGGCGAACAAAATCTAGAGATAATATATCTTAGTTTATCCGTCTTACTTTCTTTGTAGCAAGTAGGATAAAATATATAAGCAGTAATTATCTATAATAGTTATAAAGTACTCCTTCCGTCCCATTTTATGTGGCACCATTTCCTTTTTGGTCAATCCCAAAAGGAATGTCACATTTCCTTGTATGGTAAGTATTAAAAGTATAATTTATCTTTTACCCTTATTGGTCCCACTTAATTTTCTAATACATTTATGAGGAGAGAGAAACGGGAGTTACTTTTATAAGGACAATTTGATAAACATTTCAAAGTCTTCATTATTTCTTAAACTCCGTGTCAGATCAAATGTTGCCACATAAAATGGAACGGAGAGAGAAAAAGTTATTACCAGCAAGTAGCAATTATTTACAGGAGTAAATGTTTCTTTCTATCGAGTTATTTATGTTTACTATAAATATAAGGAAAAATATTATCATGTCTTTATATCTGGAGATTTGTCCACTCTATACAGGCATTGTTATTGGTTAATGCAGTGTTTAAGATTGTCGCACTTTATTTAACCAGTAAAGTTTCATTTTCATTTCGTTTCTATCTCCTTTTCTGTGGGAAAGATAAAGAATGCAGCCTAGAACCTTCCTGCTAGTCAATTAAAAGCACGAAGAGCCAATAAATTAAAAATCACACAATTAAATACAAATAGAGTGAGTAGTTAGTCTACAATTGTTCTCTTTCTCCTCCTTAGTTTTGAAAGTCAACTTTCTGGGAGACCTTTTCTGCGGGAAAGATACCAATTGCAGTCTATAATTTTCCTGTTTGTCACTTAATTGAAGAGCTAATAAATTAAAAATCACTTATCCTCCTAGTTTTCCTGACAGTCAAATGCAACGGAGGGTGGACACCTTGTTCCTCAGAGGAGATCTGACCAGCAGAAAAACTTGACACTATAATTGAAATACTTGACCTTAAACACAGAAAAGTGAAGGCTATTTTTCCATAGCCATGACTGCAGGGGGAGTAGAAAATACTCACAAATCACAACACTACTAGTTACAGAAAGATAGCAATACCAAAAGTGAGCTAGATAATGAGTTTGAGCAGTCAATCACTTTTAGAAAATACCTAGCTCTTACACTAATAATTTTCCACTGATCAGAAAAGTGATAAATGAGACCTTGGAATCATCAAATTCAGTTCTACACATGCAAATTAGGCCTTAGTGGAAATCTCCAACTAATAGCAAATTTCATACTAGCAAATTTCATTCTCCCCCTACATTAGCTAGCCACTTTTAAAATACAGCAAGAGAGGAATCATCAACTTCAGAAATTCAGCACATTATATGTAGTGATTTATATAACAGCAGCTAGTGCAAACTTGTTTTTTGATCACTGCAAAATTTCCCAAGGCCAGGGTTTGAAAAGGGCCCCTCTTCACTACCCTTCTCCTCTAAATTAGCGACTGCGAATTTCTTTGTACAAAAACTTAATATTTGTTATTCTATTATAAATCAGAGTAATTCAATAACACTAAACCAATTACGTGTCATTTATACAAGATGACAGCCATTGTAACTTGATTTGGTTAATAAGAGCATAAAAGCTCAGGAAACATAGTCTTCAGAAGTATCTCTGAATCCAAGCTGTACCTCACAGACAGATTTAACAAAGGACAGATGAGGGGCAGTGCCAGCAGAGAAACATGCAGGTAATGAATTGTGGAAACCATTGAATCTAATCCTTCATGTAGATTTGAATTTTCCCTCTTCTTTGCAACATTATAAGCAAAATCTCCGTAAAGCAAGGAGTTATCGTGCTGATCGTTATTTCTCAAACTCTCTTTTCAACAATGATTGAAGCTTCTAAATTGCAATAAGTAATAGAATTGTGCACTGACAAACCAGCTGTGTGATGCCTTGAGGTCATTATACTTGAGGAACCAGGCAATAGAAAAATTATTGAACGGCAAATAGCTGTAACTGCTTTCTGACAATCAATGTCTAATGAACCTTGATTAGGCTCAGATATCAGCAGATCAATGAGACAGCAACAGAGCTAAAATGCAGGCCCTGATAATGATGGTATAGCAAATACACGAGAAAGGGCCCCAACTACTGAAAAGTTCTTTCTCTGGTCAATTACAAACAAATTTGCCTTTGCTGATGCTAAAGTTGCAGGAGCTTCAAGCACATTGCAAGTCAGTTCATCCTGCAGACGCTACAGAATAGAAGAATTTCGAATTGCGAAACCACATTCTCTGTTGGGCAAGCGAAATTTCTACATAATCTCAAAGCCTGCTTTCTGCCCCCAAAATGGATTCTGGAGTCCCAGCTTAAACGCATTGCCCAATCTAAGCAAACAGTTACTCACCAGATTGGCTTATCAACCAAAATAAATTTTCTTGCACTAGTTACAGGAAAAAACACAAACCCCACCATGTAATGCAAGAAAGTTAGTACTCTTAGTAACTCTATAGACAAGTCGTTCGCTACATCTCCTCTTCACTTTAATTCATGATAACCCCGAGACCTGCTGAAAAAAAAGGCAATATTAGAAAGGAAAAAACCTTGAAACAATACTTGTCAAAATATATAGGTGACATTGTCTGTATTTCCACATTGACAATTGTCAAAAGGATAATATAAAAGCCAAGCAAAAACTATTATTTATTCATTAGAACCATCCATCACCACAGGAAAATTTGTAAACAAGGCAAGGAGTTGCAGACTCAACACGGCCGAACCCATTGTCAAGAGATTGCAATGGTAATTCACACCCTTCTCATTTCTTTTTCAATAACATGGTACTAGGATAACTTGCACACAACTTGACATTGACAATTGTCAAAAGGATAATATAAAAGCCAAGCAAAAACTATAATTAATTCATTAGAACCATCCATCACCATAGGAAAATTTGTATACTAGGCAAGGAGTTGTGGACTCAACAAGACCGAACCCATTGTCAAGATATTGCAATGGTATAATTCACACCCTTCACATTTCCTTTTCATTAACATGGTACAAGGCTAACTTGCACACAACTTGACATTGACTATTGTCAAAAGGATAATATCAAAGCCAAGCAAAAATTATTATTTATTCATTAGAACCATCCATCGACATAGGAAAATTTGTCAACAAGGCAAGGGGTTGCAGACTCAACACGGCCGAACCCATTGTCAAGAGATTGCAATGGTTATTCACACCCTTCTCATTTCTTTTTCAATAACATGGCACTGGGCTAACTTGCACACAGCTTGACATTGACAATTGTCAAAAGGATAATATAAAAGCCAAGCAAAAACTATTATTTATTCATTAGAACCATCCATCGCCATAGGAAAATTTGTAAACAAGGCAAGGGGTTGCGGACTCAACACGGCCGAACATATTGTCTAGAGATCGCAATGGTAATTCACACCCTTCTCATTTCTTTTTCAATAACATGGTACTAGGCTAACTTGCACACAACTTGACAATTCAACCAAGTATCCACATTAGTATTCCACGCATATTGACCACTGTCTACTCCCTAAATAAAGTAGTAGGAAACCAGATAAGAAAGGAAACACATAAAGGACAAATTTCATTTTTAACAATAAGAACCAACATTGATTGAACAATGTTAACTGCAGTTAGTAATTAATAGAAAGGGAATTGTATCGTTTATAAGGGGAAAGGTCCAATTTAACTCCGGCGTTTTTAAAAAAAAAAAAATGAAGACCACACTTAGCAGCTGAGATTTAAATTCTTAGATTACATACACAGTTATGATTTTGTCTTCGTTCCACCATCAAGGGAGCCAAACTTTCAGTTGCAACTCATGTTTTTGACAGTTCTTGTATCCCTTCTTTCTCAAAATTCTCTCCTCTTTCTCATTCTTTTCCTTCTCTTCCAACGCTGATCCTTTTTTAGCTTTGCAATCCAGGAATCACAATTAAATGGAAGGAGACTGATGTGTTGGAAGTCATTAATTCGGATTAGGTTAAGTTATAGTTATAGTTTGGAATAGGATTTAGGTCTCCTACTTTCATAAGAATTAGACTTCTTATTATGTAATAAGACTCCTACTTTAAAGGGGCTTTTGATGAATTAATTGATAAGTCATAATTAAGCAAAAAAGCAAGAGATCAGAGTTCTCTCTTCCAATGAACTCTAAGGTTTTAGTCTCCCTTCAATGAGCTGGAGATATATACAAAAATAGATCGATGAGCTGGAGATATATACCAAAATAAGTCAATCTAGGAATTCAAACAAAGGCAAGGGAAAGTCAATGTCAATTGATTTAGATTTTCCTGTGACTCAATGCTTCTCTAAGAATCCTAACAGAGACTGATTGAGATATTTCCAAATTTTTTTCTTTAATTCATTGGATTGTAATTCATAGTTGACTGACTTGTAATTTGGAATCAGTCTAGTAATCCTTCCGCACTACTTTGTCAACTAACCTATGATTCTGTTAAATTAGATTGAGTGTGCCTTACAAACAACTATAAAGGGCTTCTCAAAACCAGTAGTCACATCCATAAGCAACATGAATATGTGACTGGATTCTGTCAAACCCTTAACATAAAGGAGGAAAAACAAAAGATCAAACAATGGGTGAATCGATATTTCGTGCAGTGGATAACGCACCCCTTGCCTTTGCCTCAAACATATAAAAGTAAAACCTTCTATACACACACACTCTCTAAATCCACACCAATTTTTTTATTTTTGTAAAAAAGAGCAGGTGTAGTGGTACTTCACACCTACAAACTTGTAATACCGAATTCAACTGTTATGATAAAAGCTCAAGATCAAAGTTCATAGAAGAGATCAAAAACAACAGCAAAAAGGGTAAAAATACACATCTTTTAGAAAATAAATGCAGAAGTAACGAGTTTGAAAGAATCACAGAAACCCAAGAGAATCCAAATGTAGTGGCTTATATTCTCCTAATTCTTTGAGATGGAAACATAGTAAAGATGGGGCTTTAACTGTTAGCAGTGCATACAACACGGAAATCCCCCAGCAAAGCATCTATAAGCAGAGTTTGTGGAGAAAGGTATGGAGAACCTTAGCACCAACTAAGATAAAAATGCTTTACATGGTTGGTTTCAAGAAGGGCTTTGCCTGACACATGAAACACATGAAGCGTTGAAGAAAAAAGGAAAAAACTATAGTACCTTGGTGTTTATTATGCGGGAAGGCAGAGGCGACCAACAAGCATCTACTCTTGCATTGCATGTTTACAACTTTACGACACAAACTTGGGTCATCTTCCTTGGTCTCACAGAGACAAATTGGACCATGCCTAACCACACTGCAGACTTATTGAGTAGTTGGATGAGAGAGGGAGGGGGGGTGAGCAAGATCCAGAAGGCCTGGTTGAGGATAATTCCATATTGCATTTGGCGGACATTCTGGAAAGAAAGAAACAGTAGAAACTTTAAAGATAGGTCCAATTCCATTGAGAAGGTTAAAGGGAATTGTGTTGTTATCTTTTTATTTTTTGGTGTAAAGAGAAAGGTTTAGAGGAAACAGAACATGTAGAATTATTGGGATCCTTGCAAGTTTTTTTTTTTCCTCTGTTTTTGTTCCCTCTGTCTTTGAAAGGTCAACTACATATCCTTAATGCTGAAGAATACACCATTACTATTTTAAATTTAAAAAAATCTCAAGAAACACCAAGTTAGGGTTCTTCTTTCAAGGTTCTTCATCAAGTTTCATCACTAAAGTATGTAAGGCTTCAACAGGATATCATTTCACACCCATGCCTATGTCATACGTTCTTTCAAAGATTTTTACAGAATTTCTAGAATCCAAGTTAGGGTTTCTACTAAATTAATGAACTTCATCATAAGCTCCTGTTCTTGATTGTATTACTCACTTTATACAGATAGTTTACCTATTAATGAGCATATCGATATTTGTATTTGGTGGACATTCTGGAAAATAAGGAACAGTAGAAACTTTAAAGATAGGTCCAATTCCATTGAGAAGGTTAAAGGGAATTGTATTGTTATCTTTTTATTTTTTGGTGTAAAGAGAAAGGTTTAGAGGAAACAGAACAGGTTGTATAATTATTAGGATCCTTGCAAGTATTTTTTTCCTCTGTTTTTGTTCCCTCTGTTTTTTAAAGGTCACCTACATATCCTTAATGCTGAAGAATACAACATTACTATTTTAAATTTAAAAAAAAATCTCAAGAAACACCAAGTTAGGGTTCTTCTTTCAAGGTTCTTCATCATGTTTCGTCACTAAAGTATGTTAGGCTTCAACAGGAGTATCATTTCACTCTCATGCCTAAGTCGTATGTTCTTTCAAAGATTTTTACAGAATTTCTAGAATCCAAGTTAGGGTTTTCTACTAAATTAATGAAACTTCATCATAAGCTCCTGTTCTTGTTATGAGCATATTGATATTTGTATTTGGTGGACATTCTGGAAAGAAGGAACAGTAGAAACTTTAAAGATAGGTCCCATTCCATTGAGAAGGTTAAAGGTAATTGTATTGTTATCTTTTTATTTTTTGGTGTAAAGAGAAAGGTTTAGAGGAAACAGAACAGGTTGAGAATTATAAGGATCCTTGCAAGTATTTTGTTCTCTGTTTTTGTTCCCTCTGTTTTTTAAAGGTCACCTACATATCCTTAATGCTGAAGAACACATCATTACTATTTTGGGAGGATTATTTAACACCAAGAGGACGCAAGTTCAGAAAACCCAAGTCCCATAACTATGTGCCACTATAGAATTTTGAGTATTAGCCCAAGAGGCTCAGTTAGTATCCACATCAGATAGATAGGTCCTACACACTGACAAGGTATAGGATAGCCCTTCCAAATGGATTTTAAGTTGGACAACATAAACTGATATGGTATATGTCGATGGTAAGAAACTCCCAATAAAAGTATCATTATGGTCATAAACTTTATCATCAGGGTTCTTCTCAAATATGATAGTTTTGATCTAATTTCAACCCAGGGCTACAGAAATAACCATTATATAATTGAAAGCAAGTTCTCAATGAAATTTATACACTGGTTTTAGGATGTCCTTCATTATATCACTATATTTATGATTATTGAATGCTCATTAGTTCTTACTACATGTTGCCACCCGAAATGATTATGTTTAGCCTCATCATATATACTCAGCACTTTCCACGTGCTGACTGCATACTTTTTTCTGCACAACATCCTATTATGATATAGATTTAAATGTTCGCTCTCACACTAGTGGCTAGACAGGTTGCAGTTTTTCCTGTCAGAAGTTGATGAGTCCACTTCATTTGGTGACTTCATGGAGTAGTCAGTAACTAAGTTTTACGTAAGGACAGTTATTTTCTTTGAGGTAGCTAGGGATCATGGCCCGACAAACTTATTTCTTCTTTCATTCCAATTAGTAGAGGTTTCACTTCAGGCATTACTTGTTCAGTTCCATGCATTTCATTCAGATATATGTTAAGTATTTGCTTCAGTTAACTATGTTTTAGCTTCCACTTACACTTCATAAAATGTCAGTTAAGTTATTAGCAAAATGTCAGTAACACAGGTCCGCTTAGCATCATTCGTGCCAGTCAAAACTAGGGTGTAGACTCTGATCGTGACAATTTTATACTTCAGGGACAAGTATAAAGAATATTGATCACTTTTTTCTTAAAATTAATTCAAAAAAAAAAAAAGGAAGAAAGCATCTGTGAATATTCAAATAGTCTTTCTTGCTATCAAAATCTTAAAAAAAAATGGAAGTAAATTGTGTTAGCAGTAAATTCCAGTATGTAGACCAAATAAGCCAAGAATATTTTGTTAATACAATCTAAAAGAAGAGAAACCTGATGCACCTGTATGTACAGTGACCTGAGCCAGATTCCCAACAGTAATTTTATAATCAACATTGACTCTACTGACCCCAGAAAGAAAAGCCACGCTCTCTCATAACTTTTCTCATTTCAGGTTTTTTATGGAAATCCCTTTCTTTATCAGCTTTTTCAAATTTGACCACCTTTTTGTTCTCCTGATGACATGTTACTTTATTCTCTTGAGAATCTCTCCTGCCAGCTACCCAAGCTTGAAGCATTTCATCTATCTTGGGCTCCGGCAGTAAACCTTTTTGCTTCATTT
The DNA here is from genome assembly GCF_001406875.1 of Solanum pennellii. Taxonomy (NCBI): domain Eukaryota; kingdom Viridiplantae; phylum Streptophyta; class Magnoliopsida; order Solanales; family Solanaceae; genus Solanum; species Solanum pennellii. Next base: position 33,549,074 of record NC_028643.1, read on the forward strand.
CGTGATAGTATTTGTACGACTCCTCCAGCTTCCCATTCAAAAAGAGTCCATGTATCAGCACTATATATGAACTTCGATCATGGTCCAAGCCAATCTTGCTCATCTTATCCCACAACATGAAAACATTATCAAGTTGGCACCATCGGCAAAACTTCCGGATTAACATTATATAAGTGTCATGAGTTGGAATACATCCCATCGTGTTCATCTTCTGCAAGTGCTCGAACACTTCTTCCCCTGTCCTCAGGCTACGAAGCAATGCATGGTAAGTTCGGACAGTAGGATGTATGCCTCGTTGAATCATCTCATTGAAGATCTCTTGAGCTTCATCTGGTAATCGAGCTTTGCAGAGAGGCATGATTAATGAGTTATAAGTAACAGCGTTTGGAGCAAGATCATTCTCTTCCATCATCTTCATCACACTCCTAGCTTGTTTAACCAACCTGCCTTTTGCAAGAGCATGAATGACAGCATTATAAACCTTAACATCAGGTGCAACCCCACACAATTTCATCTCATCGAAAAGCTTAAGCACAACATTGAGTCTACCAGCCCTCGAATAGCAAGACATGATACTACAATATGAAAAAACATCACGAGGAATCCTTTTTTCCTTCATCAACCTCCAAATCCTCTTTCCCTCACTTAAATCATCACGGGCAAGACACCATCCATTCAGAATGATATTCAAACTCTTGGTATTCAACGGGAAAACATTCTTATTGCAAAAAAGCAAGTGCTCGGCATCTTTTACATTTTTGTAGCGAACAAGGGCAGACAAAAGGTCTTGAAATTCTTCTATTTCAATATCTAAATTAAACCGTTTAAATGCATAAAAAGTACTGATAGCTTTTCCGACATCATGGACAGCACAGTATTTCCTAATCATAATCAAGAGCGTCTGAGGATTGACAAGCGATGGTCTATCTTTACCACCTCTCATTTCCTCAATGAGTGACCATGCAGTGTCAAACTTTCTCATTTTTCCAAGTATAGATATCATAGAATGGTATTGACGCACAGAATGAACATAACCTGTTTGTTTGGTGGCCCATATGAAGAAAGTGAATGCAACTTCCCAATTATTCCGTGCACGAGAAAGAATAAGAGTAACTAGATTGTGTGTTGGCCTTACACCACATTGCTCGAGTTTATCATGCACATGGGTTCCGGGTTGTTTAAAAATGGCTTCAATTGTTTCAACATCTTCTTTGGAAAAATCAGAATATACTTCGTTATAATCATGTGAATTGGTGAAGGAAGTAAAAGTAGAGAACCTGATTCCACAAGTAGACCTTGAGAGAGCACCATGTAGGAGACTAGCATGGGGAACGGAAACACCACTGCTGGATCGAAGAAGAAAAGATGGCAAATTGGGAGGGAGATGACCACCAAGGAACAAGGAAATTGCAACTCTATATTTCATTATCAAACAATTTCTTTCGTTGCCCTAATGCTCTTCTCCCCAACCACTGTTTTTTCCTCTTTTATTTTTTAACAGTTTTAAAGCATTTTTGTAATGTCTCTGTAATATAAAAGTAATTTTGAGTAATTGTTTTAAGTGAAAATAAGCAAAAGTAAGTCAAAAGTTATAGGTTAAGGATACATTAAGAGCATATTTGGATTGATTGGAAAAAGTGATTTTCTTAAAGTGCTTCAAAAACACTTTTTGAAGTGTTGAAAAACGTAGTTATATGTTTCAATACAAGTGTTTGAACTGAAAAAAAGTCCACTATGTGTTTAGTCCATAAGTATTTGTTAAACATTTTTTATTAAAATATCTAAAATACTCTTAAAGTTGTTAAACATTCTAAAATGCTAATTACTATAAACTTTTACTTTTCAACTTCATTATAAATTAATTTATGCGTAAGTTATTTTAATTTTAAAAAGAGAAAAAAATATATATTTTTAAATTATCGTAAATAGTATGTAGATTCTCTACGTCATACTTTTGGGACATTGGTGTCCCTGTCATCCAAAAATTAGAGCATATACATTTTTTACTCTAACGGAAGACTAAGTAAGGACATGCGACGCAATCTTATATGGATCTGATATTTAATAAATGTCAGATCAGTGGATGAGATTATGACACATATATGTATGTTAGTATAAAGAGGATATATGCTCTAGTTTTTAAACGTCATGGGCACCAATGTCCCAAAAGTATGAAGGAGGGTATTTGCATACCATTTACGATAGTTATGAGGTATAGTTGTCTTTTTTTCCCTTTTAAAAATATTTAAATTTGATAAGGGAAAAGGGTTTGATATACTTCCTTAAGTTTCACATTTAGAGCATATATACCCCTCGCTATGAAGGTGATTCATATATACACTTACTGTTATACAAACGGCTCACCATATACCCTTACAATTACAAAATGACCTCAACCCTTCATCTAATGGAAGTGAAAAAAATAGTTTAATATTTTTTTTACTTTAAATTTTAAAAAATCATATAGTGGTATATATATATGATCTTTCTAGCAAAATTCAAGGTATATTTTAATCTTTTACATATAAATTTTTTTTTTTTTTTGACTTATTTGATTATCATGATTCAAGTTTCTTCTTATTATTTTTTTGGTTCTTTAGTGTATAGAAAAATTCAAAACTAATTTTTTTACGGCTAATTGTAATTTAGTTTTGTATTTGTAAAAAAGAAAGGAGGTATCTATAATAAATTTCACAAGAAAATTAGTGAAACATAAATAAATTTGGCCATCAAACTAATATATTTAAATTAGTCGTTGAAATAAAAAAGTGAAAAAAATAAATACGTCTGGGGAAGATCAGATATACCCCATATGGATTATTATTTTCTCAAAAAAAAATTATCTTTTTCACTTTCGTTAGAGGAAAAAGGTATATGTGAGTCATTTATGTAACAATAAGGATATATATGAGTCACTTTAATAACGAGGGATATATCAGCTCTACATGACAAAGTTAAGGAGTATATCAGACCCTTTTTTCCTTTTGATAAAACACATGAACTATTTGAAATATTTTTTCAATTGTATTTATAAATGACAATGAATCTTTCTTTTTTACCACAACTAATTTATAAGAAAAAAATGGAGAACATAATATAGAGAGAAAAAAACAGACCCCGAGGAGGAAAAAACAAAAGAAAATAAAGAGCAAAGAAAAAATAGGTGGAAGATGCTGTGAGAGCTATAAAAACTATGGGAATAAAAAAGTAAAATTATTGATCATATATAAATGACTTTTAAACCAAAAAAAAAGGTAGGGGAGGTCAACTTTTAAATTTTGACTGCTAAACCAACACTACATGAAAAAAATCTCAACATAGTTAATGTAAGTATAACTAATACAAGCACCACTAATGGTAGGATTACTAATACACTATATTTTGCATTTTCGTACACTCTATCAAACAACTTCTACGTATCTTGTACTCTATCAATTATTACGGAATCAAAGAATTTTGCATAGTTTGTCTAGTTCATGTTATATGATATGATGTTCTAAGTTTTGTACCCCCTTTAAAAAATCAGTCAGCCCTAGAAATAATGTGTTTTTTTAACTAAAGTATCATTAATTAAATAGACAATAGTATCAATTTAATATGATTTCTTAATTATGTCTAAAAAATATTTATTTGATAAGGATAAATTCGAAATAAAGTAATTTATAATTTATAATTGTTTAAATATAGCTATTTTGGGTCAAACATAAAAAAAGAATTCATATAATATGAATTTAAGGGAGTAGTAATCTCTTGTTTAAGCGATAACACTCAATTATACCTCACAATTGAAGTATAAACAACCGTTTGCAAAAATAATACCCAATTTAGAGTCGTGGTTGAACCATAAAAACTGACAGAAAGAAACATCATCAATTCTTCACTAACTAGCACAATGTCTTCAAATGAGAATGTAAAACTGGGGGAATTTGGAAAACGCAATCTTCATTTTATCAAGAGGTCAACACAACAAAAATTTCAATAAGATGAAAACCACTATGGATGTGTGCAATAATGGGTTTTCGATCTATAGATAATTATTAATCATTCATACATGAATAACCTTTGGTTCATACTATATCCAATATATTCTCAATCTCATGGATATGTATATCTTGGGTTCTTTTGAACTCCAAGACCATGCAAATAAAACATGTACCAAATATTGTTTGAGTGGGTTAAACTATCTCTAACTCTGCTCTTAAATGACAAATCGATTAAATTAGATTGCTCTAATTCAATGATCAGTTTCATTAGTCCTCACTAATGAAGTTTTTTCCAATCTTATTTTACTTTCCGAAGAGAATTAGAGTTGGAGAATTTAACCAAATATTTGCAACAACTGATATTTACATTAAGAGTTCAAGGCAACAATAGATCTATGCAATACGAGTGAATTTAGAATTATTCAATCAAATACCCATTAAGATTTACACCCACATCATGCTCATGTTCCCTAGCTAAAAATTTAGTTATTCATAAATAAGAAAATCGAAGATATACCAAAAAGGAATATTTCATTTCATTCAGATTACCAAATTCAATCCAAGCTTGGATAAGTATATTATTGAATTTCTTGTTGGGCATACAAATATAATATAATGTTTATTTTCTATTTTAAACTTTGCAATGATAAAAACTTCTTAGACTATCCTCATTTGAGAAGAAAATAATAGTACATTATTACATATATTCCTATTTTTTCCCTTAATATCTTCCAAATAAAGTATCTTCACCATCAAGTACATTTTTGCCTCTCAACTTCTATATCTCACCTTTATTGCACCAACACTACAAGAAAACTGCGAATTATATGGGATTTTCCTAGGGATTGATATGAAAATTCGTAGAAACTTATTTTCCTGCAATTTGGAAAATACCCATGTAATTCACAGTTTCCTTGTAGTGCGTCAAAATATCAATGTAGAAGCATCCAACATCGATTGAGCCACCATTTTCATGTTTCATTCCAGCGATATCTGGATTTGAATCGAAGGAACATTGATACACTTTCGTCCTATATCAATGCTTCTAAGTAGTTTCTCCTTTTCTAGATGGCGACGGAATGCCTATGCATTTATGCTGGACGTTGGTTATTCCACTACAATAAAACTGCCAATTGGCTGGTGTTAAATGTACAAATTGTTGGGGTTGAAAACCCCACAACTTATTGTTATGGGGTTCTCAAAATTCTCGTTGTTAGATTTGTCACAATTAGATTTCAGGGTTTCTTTAATAACTACCGCAACCAATCTGTGATATTTTTTTATCGGAAAAGGGCCTAAAATACCCTTAAAGTATTGGAAATGGTACAAAATTACCCTCCATCCACCTATTGGCTCCAAAATACCCTTCCCACCCACCTATTGGGTCCAAAATACCCTTGTCATCCACCTTTTGGTTCAAAATTGACCACTTATTTAACGGTTTTATATTTAACTTATTTAAATATTTTTTTAAATACGTGGCGCTCAACTATTTGTTAAAATTTAACTTATTAATATAATTTATAAATCAATCCACTACCACCCATTACTAATTAAAGCCCTCTAAATTAATATTCGTCACACTATTAATGCAACAACATATTAGCTACTACCAATTGAGTGTTTTTAAAAATTTGAGGCGAAAATATCTATAGAAGTAAATTATCATACATTCAAAAGTCTAAATAAAATTAACGATAAATTTAAAAGTCTGACTATGTTTATCTTAATTATTCTTACATCTCAATTATGTGATGTTACTTCATAGGTAACTTTTTTAAAAAATAATATCTTAAAGGTTTTAAAATAAATAATAAATATTTATAAAATTATATTTTACAAAAATGCATGAATTAATTCGGATTGTATTACTTCTTTACCTTTAATCATAAATTTCTCATTCAATCTTGAAAGAAAGTGTCCTCCTAAATAAGCGGCTCAACCTATATTTAATTGGGGCTTCGATTCGGACTCGAATAATTTTAAATGTTATTTTCAGAAATCTTTAATTTCATCGTGTTTTAGTAGTGTTTATGATGATTTTGATATTATAATTGAATTATTAATTGGGTGAGATTTAGTTAATAATTAGTGAGTAGTGGGTTGATTTATAAATTATATTAATAAATTAAATTATGACCAATAGTTGAACGTCAAGTATTTTAAAAAATATTTAAATAGTTTAATTTTAAAACAATTAAAAAAGTGGTCAATTTTGAATACAAAGGTGGATGACAAGGGTATTTTGGAGCCAATAGGTGGATGAAAAGGGCATTTTGGAGCTAATAGGTGGATGAAGGGTAATTTTGTACCATTTTCAATACTTTAAGGGTATTTTAGGCCTTTTTCCGTTTTTTTATTCTTTTTGTCAGGGTTTAAACTCCCGCTACTTGTTGCTTTTTTTTTTCACTTTCTTTTCAGCAGGTTGTAACCTCCACGACTTTTTAATCCAAATTTAACATTTTATTTTTTATATAATTAGATCACAATTAATATGAATTTTAATATAATTAACTACTGTCATGACCCAAAACCGAGCCGCGACTGGCACCCACACTTACCCTCCTATGTGAGCGAACCAACCAATCTAAACCTTAACATTTTAACCATAATGAACAAAATACGATGCGGAAGACTTAAACTCATTAATAAAAAGACAATTCAATAACTTCTAAAATTCAACATCTATTATTCCCCAAAATCTGGAAGTCATCACCACAAGAACATCTATGATCAAATTACTAAACTAAGAGTATTCTAAGAAGCTAAAATAACAAAAGCTAGTCCATGCCGGAACTTCAAGGCATCAAGACATGAGGAAG
>NC_028643.1:33563850-33583225 GCF_001406875.1 Solanum pennellii
TTTCAGAAGTCTAAGTCTTTTGGAACGAGACACCCTCGACGGCCCGTCGTGCCCATGACAGTCCGTCGTGGGTTCCGTCGACTCACACAGTTTTTCCAGAAATAAAATCTGCTGCTCAAAACGACTAAACAGGTCGTTACAACTACTAAAATTTTACATTCATAATAACAATAACTACTAAACCGTATTCTCAACCACAATTACAACAATAAAACCTTTAAACCACAACAACAAAATTTTTGTATTACGGACGTTCTCAAATCTCAACTACAATCATAAAGACAACAGAAAGCATAAAAATGTCATAATTTTCCTCGAAAACACCTTCATGAAAATAAACAGGGTAGGCTTGTGGCATACCTCTGCCCTAAGCTAACAGCTTTCTTGTGATATTAATAATTGGATGAAAAGAAAGCTCTTTCTATCAACACAGGGGAAGATTCTTAGTTTGCTTTAAAGGCACCATTTTCGCGAGTAAAAAGAACATGTGGTTAACCGAATGGATCACTAACAACAATAATAGATTATTTAAATTTGTGCTCTTCCCAATGAAAAGTAAATGTTGAAACTCTATTCTTCTCCTTACGGTGATGGTATGTATTTTGACTAGCATGAACCACGATCAATAAAACTATAGCAAGTTGCCAAGCACTGATACAAGCAACCTTAAGTGAAACCTGTGGATTTCGCAAGGAAGACATGTTACACCCTCAACAAGTTACAACACCTTCATAACCTTTACCTTAGGTGACACAATGATATCAATCCTCTCATCCTTCTAAGAAATTGTACCACCATTCACTTGTATCTCCATCAAATGGGCTTTCTTCTATTATTTAAATACATATGTTAATATATTATAGCTAGCTTTGAATTTTTATCCAAATTAATGTCACAAATAATTGAACAAAAGTAAAATAAATTAGAATAGTATAAAGTTCTGTTCTAATGGAAAATGGTAACCAGAAAGTACTTGTGTGGAATTCCTATTTTTCCTTTTCTTGTCCTTCCATTAGAAGTAAATGGGAAATTGAACTCTACTCTTTTACTTTATGCAACAATTAATTCTGAAAAACTAGAAAGGGTCAACATCTCAGAAATAAACATATTACCTATCATGATCGAGCCTATACCCTAAACGTGGTCGGCACTCGAGAAGCCTTGATGGTCCCCAAGTAAACCCTTATCCTGGTTGATTACAAGTGGAATCATATATAAGCATCAAATAAAAGAAATGGTTTATTGAATGTCAAAACTTTGTTGAATATACTGAGTATGAAACATAAGTTTAAATAAAACATTTGAAATTGAAACTCTTCAATACTATCTATATATGAAGCCTTTACCATAAAAATATTAGTGTTGGGACAAGACCCTTGGCTCCTTAAAAGAACTACTACTAACAACTCATAAAACTAGAGTCCTTCGGAAGTAAGAAGACCTCACTTGGGAGTTGATGAGCGGATGAAGTGATCTCAACACACTCTTGTTGAGGAACCTAAGAACATGTATTTGTATCATTAATAAATGCAGGTCGAATGACATCATTACATTGAATATATGATCATGTAATATAGATGAATAATAAATAACTGAATGAAAGGACTGCAATAGATAAGACATAAACTGAACTGCATATAAAGGATTAAAGGAATGAACTCGTTTAAACTTTACATAAACATTTGCTCACCTCTAAGGATCAACATAATAAGTGATAATAAAAATACACTTTCAACTCTATTTGGGAGATTCTCGAACCAACAAGCATCACTATGAACTACTTGTTGATATAGCATCTGACCCACTAAGTGGATCCACTAAGCCATGCTTAAAAAGCAATAGGGAATCATCTAAAAAGTATGACCCTTTACCCATGTTGGTATACATGGTTTATGAGGACTTTGAGTTGTCTAAACTCAACCTCAAATCGGTGCTCAATACTATTTCTAATAATATATGCTCAGGCTCATACGTTTAAAAACATAACTCTTCCTCTAATTTGAGATAATTGCTCAAATTACCCTCTTAAAAGGGGTAACTGCTCTTGAAATATCTTTCGAACTAATAACTCATTTAGAAATCTTAGTTTCTCTTTTATCAATGTAAAAATTGATACCTCTATGAATACATAGTCCCTTATACTCTTACTCAATTCATACTTGAAAACTCTTCTCAAAAACATATCCAAATCATATTTTAATATGATCGTTGATGACTCGGGAAGTCATACTGCATAAATATTGATAGTATATATCTAGATACCATATTGCTCATACATTGATGGCATACTCGATTGTCATACTAATTATGTTTTAGAAACTTTTTTCGAAACTCATCTTTATTTTCTCAAAAACTTAGTTTAAGAACTAATTGTTGGGTTTAAAAGCTTTTCAAAATTTGTATCTCAAATCATAGGGTTCATGTGGACTTATGGACATACTACTCAACTCAGGGATCTTAATAGCAATAAGTAAACTCAGTACTCAGAACATAAGACTCAAGAACTCAAAACTCATAACTCAACGATATTTTCTACTTTTAAAAATACTCAATTCATAATGTTCGTGCTGAAATATAGACATGAACGAATTCATTCAAGAATTTTAATACATAATAAATAGAAATTCAACAATTAGGAATATAATTTCAAGAAGAAACAAGAAGTCAAGAACTCAAATCAACTTTTCTCAAGAATACTCAAATATAGGGATAGAATCCTAGATTACTCTTTTACTAATTCAAAAGTATGTATAGGGCGTGAGGATGAACTAGTCCAAAACTATGATCGCCTTACATACATGAAAGAACAAGGTTCTTGAAGAATCTTGAAAAAGACTTGATTAGAAGCCTTGAAACCCTTGCATTAAGGAGAACAATCAAGAAACCTTTCTTAAGATTCTTGAATTGCTTTCTTGAAATCTCTATGGCAAGAATTATGATTTTTATTAGTGATTCAAAATTGTATGGAGGAATTTTAGTTAAAAAGAATGGAATTCTTGGAGAAAGACTTACCTTGAAGAAGAATCTTGAAAAAGTTATAAAGAATCTTGGATGAAGTCTTCTATTTTGATTCTTCTTTAGTGTTTTTTACCTTGGGGTTTGAGACAAAAGAGAATGAAATATTAAGAGATGGAAAGTCTGATTGTTTTGGGTCTTTAATTAGTCAAGAAATTCGTTTAGGGTATTCTTAGTGGTAAAAATACAAAAAAGACCCTTTTTTAATGTTACCTTGTCTGGTAATTCTCCACTGCAATGTATAATGTTTCTAAAATGGTCATAATGTTTTAATCAAAACTTACAATGTGGTGAAATCACCGCTTTGGAAAGAAAGTTCAAATACCTATAATCATCTTCCTCTTATTGAGTTCGCTTACAACAATATCTACCATTCCAGCATTCAGATGGGCCCTTATGAGGCATTGTATGGGCGTAGATGTAGATCTTCTGTTTGTTCATTTGATGTAGGTGAAGTAGCTTTGATAGGGCCAGATTCAATCCTTTATGCTAAGGATAAAGTGAAACTCATTAGATATAGACTTAAGATAGCCCAGAGTCGTCAGAAGTCTTATGCAGATGTAAGGAGAAGGGAACTAGAGTTCCAAGTTGACAATTGGGTTTTCCTGAAAGTGTCACCTATGAAAGGGGTGATGAGATTTGGCAAGAAAGGGAAGCTCAGTCCTAGATGTATAGGGCCTTACAACATCTTGAAAAGGGTTGGAAAGGTGGCATATGAGTTAGAGTTGCCAGAGAATTAGCAGCAGTGCATCCGGTCTTCCACATCTCACTCTTGAAGAAGTGCGTGGGTGATCCAGCCTCTGTAGTGCCATTAGAGAGTGCGGCGGTGAAAGATAGTCTTTCTTATGAGGATGTATCAGTTGAGATTCGTGTCCGTCAGGTTAGAAGGTAGAGAAACAAAGAAGCACTTCAGTCAAGGTTTTGTGGAGGAGTCAGTCCGTAGAGGGAGCTACTTGGGAAGTAGAAGCATCCATGAATGCCAAGTATCCTCACCTCTTTCCTTTCGATTCCACTCCATCTTGAAGTGATAGTTCCTCTTCAGTTTTTCAGTCATTCATGCGTGAATTCAGCCTTAGAATCATGTTCCCTCAAATTGTGCTTGCATTTTCAGTGTATTTGCATGTTCGTGGAACTTAACCAAGTCAGAAACTCACTCTTCAGTGTTTAGTAGTAGGGATTGCAGCTCTCTCCCTCTATTTCAGCTAGTTTAGTCTTCATTTGAGGACGAATGTTCCCAAGGGAGAGATAATGTAACAACCTGTATCGAAAATAGACCAAAACTCAGGTTTTCAGAAATCTGCAGGTGCAATCGACGGTTACCATCGACGGCCCGTAGCCTCACCTACGGCCCGTACTGCACGTCCAGCGTTTTGTGATTGAAACTCTACCAAAATGCAGCCTAGAAAAATTGACCAAGTGTCAATCCACAGACAAACCTATGGTCCGTAAATCAGAATACGGTCCATAGTCTGTGTCCATCGATCAAGACCCTATTTACCCAGCCTCTGACATGAACTACGATTGACCAGTACAGTCCGTAGACGGACCTATGGACCGTAGGTGAAAATTAGCAGACAGTCAGGGGGAAAATTTTATTGGGTCAACTTAAAATGATCATAACTCTTAGAACAAAATGAATTAGGTGTCTGTTAAAATCAGACCTCTGAGTAAAAAGTTATGTCCGTTTTAGTAAAGACCTATCGAACAGACCCAACCTATGGATCCAAACGACAGACCGTCGATTGAACGACGGCCCGCCAGTCCAGGTTGTCGTTTGGTCCGACAATAATTAACTTAGGGGTATTTTAGTCTTTTTCCACTTTGTTTAAACCCTAAAATACGTCATTTTGATCCTAAATCATCAGATTTTGATCAGTTTAAGCCTAGACACATAACTAAAACTTACCTAAGTCAAAATCATAAACCAAAACTTAGAAAATTAGAAGCAAGAAAGGAGAAAAGGATCAAGAACCCTATTTCAAGAAAGTAAGAAAGTTCCAGGAGTTCCAGCCCTGAAATTTACATATTTCTCCGTGAATTTCATAACCAGGTATGTGGAATTTCACTAGTGGGTTCCTTTCACCCATTGGGTCCCTAGTTTTAAGTCAGATTCTTGATTACCATATCATGATTAGACCTAGGGTTTCTAGAACTTTAAATTGAACTTCATGAATTAATTAGTTATTTATTTCAAATCAGATTTCCATGTTATTACTCAGTTTATCGTATGAATTTCAAAACCGTAGCTATGTATTTATTTAGTTCTTGAATTACACATGCTAGGTCAGATATTTCAATTATTTCAGATATACATGCCTCTGCTATTCATGCATAATTATCAGATTAATTATTGCATTCTCAATTTGAATGTTCAGTTTTGAGCTATCTAGTACTTACAGAAACTCAGTCATAATCAGTTAATTACATAATTCATCGGGAGTAGTATAATACCGAGTTGGACTAGGGTTCAGCGTACCCAATTAGTCTCAAAACTACTAGCCAAGTATGTTATATGTCCCCTCTGTGGGAAATCAGTTTAATGATCACTCCAGCATGCCTTTATACCTCTGGCAGGGTATATTGGGTTCTCTCTATGGGGAGTATACATCAGACTCCACATTTAGCTAATGTTATTTTATTATCAGTTATTAGTAGCTCCCATAGTTCAGCCAGACTCTCTTGCATTGACCATATTTACAGATCAGTTAGTATTCAGTCTCAACATATTATAAATTTGGTCATTGCATCCAGTTAGCTTAGAATTCAATATATCATGTTCAAATTATTATAGTTGCTTTTGTGCTTATTCAATTATGTTTTATTTCAACTTTATTCAATGCTACATGCTCAGTACCTTCCAAGTATTGACACATACATGCACTACATCTTCTCGTGATGTAGGTTCAGGTTCTCAGCATCTAGATCGCGCTTAGATTGATTTTCGATCTCCAATTCAGTAGTTCAGTGGTAAGTCCTCATTCTCTGAGGACAATAGTCATGAGTTTCTTTTCAGTATTTAGTCCTTTAGTTTAAGTTTTTCTAGACTTAGTTGGGGCCTGCCCCAACATTTCTAGTCAGTTTAAAGGATATTTTCAGACATAGTTAGTTTCATCTAAGTATTGAGTTAATATTTTTTTTGTATTAAACTCATCAGTCTTCATATATCTCAGTTTTATCATATGGGTATTCCCCATCTTTTCAGTTTAAATTATGATTTAGCTTCCATATTCAGTTTATTATCTTTAGTATGCTCATGAATATGCCAGCAGGTAAGCTTGGGATCACTTGTGTTCCTAGGTTCCGTGTCCGCGTCTCGGGGGTAGCTCGGAGCATGACAAAAATGGTATGGAGGACCTTTGCACTTGTATAGGATTGTATTCTGGACACTCCTACTTATACTTTTGTCACCTGGACCCCTGAACCCATCCAAAACCAACATTTTAAACACTTTTTTTACCGTGGCATATAACACTCCAGAAAATGTACTTGTCTAGTGAAGATCCTATTAGGTTTTAAGAATATGTATTGTGGTACATAGGCATCCCAATGCCCAATATTGAGTAATATTGGGCAAGTTAGAGAATATTGGCTTAAGGGTGTTAGCCAATTTTTATGTATTAACAAGTAACTTAAAGTACATTTTGGTTCAAATTTCCCAATCCAAGCTTGTTTAGGATTGTACCTGCAATGAAGACCCTAAGCTAATAGCATTGATTCTTAGCACATTAGGTACGAGTCATCCAAGTGTCAAGCCTAGGTACCATAGCACATGATCATTTAAAATGATCATGTAGATTAAGCAGTGCCCAAGGACATAGTGAGGGTCATTGTACAAGAAATGAGCAGCAACACATGTGGAAGCACATATGCAACACATGTGCGAACCGGCCAAGAGACAAGCTACCAAGCCCAACCAAATCCGGTTAGGGCGGTTAGGGGGCAGGCGCGCGAACGACTTAAGCCACGTGAGGCCTAGCTTCCTAACGAACTATAGGCTCTAACTAACTTACCTAACTAGATAATTAACCTAGGACCAACTAAAATAAGTAACTAGTGTTGCCGAAATCCTAAGACCTAACCGGGTGACACTAGCCTAGTAACTAACTCAAGAAACATCCTAGTACCTAACCTAGGATGGTCCAAAGGAACTGATTATGGTCCTACTGACTTAGAGATACTTTAGTAATTACCCTAGGTCACTTAATTAATTAAATTAGCAACTTAATTAATTAATTAAAATTGAAGGTCAAAGCCGGAACACTTAGGAAAATTTCAGATTTGGCTAAACCAAATGCTCTCCTATTTTTAGTCAACTTAGGAGGGGCATTTTGGTAATTAGATAATTTATTTATTTAATTAAGTTAATTAGCCTAAGTTTAATTAGTCAATATCAGTTCCTACGACATAGAATAACGTTTAATCATTAGAAAACCTATGACTGTAAAACGGTGAACAACGTAAGAAAAACATTAGGCAATTTCAAGGCAGTCCTTCAAGGTTTTCGTGCAAAGTGCAAGGTGATCCTATTAGATTTAATTGTACAGTATGGTATTGGTTTTCTCTCTTGGATTCCTTTCCCAATAGGCTTTTCAAACATTTTTGAATTCAAGAAAATCAAAACTAGGGTTGTTCCCAATGAATCAAATGTTCACTTCCCTAGTTCTCCCTATTTCCAATTCTATTAGTATGTATAATGCAAATCTCGAGCATGTTGTTGGTATGTGGTGCTAATTGATCATCATATGTAGGATTCTATGATTGGATAATGTCAATGATACCTATAAGTAAAATTCGTACGTTTAGAGTATTATTTACAAGAGATAAGAAATGATTTAATGCCAATTGTGTTTGAGAAGATGAAATTGTTAAAATTTGCTTTCTTAAAATGATGAGACTACTATTGTATATACATGTAGTTAATTGAATTGTCTAATGATATTCTCATGACCAGTGTCTAGTGAAAGTTTGGTTTATGCCAATAAATTTGCTAGTAATATTGTTTCCAAAATATGATATAGAGTTGGCCAATGACCAAGTCATACTGTTCTTATATGGCCAATGTAAGTTACAATGTTCTTTTAAGCCAAATACATGTTAAAGATTGATTTGAAAAGATGTAACTCAATGAACTCATAACCAAGGGTATGCCAATGATTGGGACAAGTCCCAACATACCCTATCTAAATGAACTTGTGAACATATTAGTACACTGAATAAGTCTCCAAACGTACAAGACTACCAAATAACATTGAACAAGATAAGGTGAGTAATGAAATAACCAAAAGCTTATGAGTTATGAAATTTACCTAAAAAGAGGTGTTAAAAGAAGAAAGACAAGTCTCACTTGCACCTAAACAACTATGTCAAAGACACTCACATAAAAGGGTGTTAAAAATCCTGAGACAAGTCTCATTCACATCATAATGATAATGTAAGACTTAAGTTCACATTCATCAAGTAAAGAAAGGGATGACAAGTCATCCATTGAGCTAAGCATACCTCATACTAGAAGAAATCTTCCATAATGCATAAGTCAACTCTAAAATATGTAAAGTATAAGAAATTGAGCAAAGCACCGATAGACTAGCAATGAGCTTGTGCAAGCACATGTAAGCCTCATGAGATGAGACTACCACCAAGGTGGATAAGAGTTCCAAATCTCCTAGTCTTCGAACTATGTTGCCAGCATAGGTACTAGCCATTAGATTTCACCTAAGAGTGCTAGGTAGTATTCGGTTTCACTTTGGCTGGTGAACCATCTCTTTTCAGTGTGGGGAATACATTGAATTTCATGTTTGGCTCACATTATCTATGTCAGTTAAATGCTCTAGATTTGGTTTCACTTTAGCCGGTGAACTACCTCTTTTCAGTGTGGGGAAGACACTGGATTTCATGTTAACTCACATGATCTAGGTTCACTTTAGCCGGTGAACCACCTCTTTTCAGTGTAGGGAAGACACTGGATTTCATATTAGCTAACATTATCTAAGTTAGTTAAATGCTAAATATTTCTTAAGAATGTAAGAAAGAAAGAAAGAAAATTATGTTCAAAGTGAACATGAGATCAAAGAAGAAGAAAAGTAAGTTCAAAGTTAACTAAGTAAGCATAATGATCAAATAATGGGCATAGCCAATAAAGATTGGCTTATAAAAGCAAAAACTTAATAATCATCAATTGGAGTATGAACATATGCCCCCTCATCTTTATATTATTCAAATGATCAAATAATGGGAATAGCTAATAAAGATTGGCTTATAAAGACTTTATGCCCAATTTAACAAGAATGGAAAGAATTACTTGTGGTAAGGATAGTCAAATCATTTCCTTAGTCTTTTGGATTACTTACCTGATTCATTGTAGGTATGGGACTACAATGAATCATTGCACTTATAAGTAAAATATAGTATCAAAGGAGATCATTGAACTACACAACAGAAAGAAGAAACGACTGAAAAATAAACTGAGGCTGAAAAGGTGAAATATCGGCCTAAGGAAGCAAAATTATTAAGTTTTGTTTGAGTTTTTCTAAAATTATGTTCATGATTCCAAGTTCTTATTTTCATATATAAAATGAGCTGCGTGCTTTAAATGCATGAAAACATATCATATTCATAGCATGAATAAAATATAACGAATTAGGAAAGTATAGTGACTTCACTTTCCAAAAACGTCATATTGCTATAGGAAGAGCTTCCTTGGTCATGCATAGTCCTTATGTCTTTATGTGCATACACCCATACTTAGTACAAGCGTGTACTAACCCATATACTATTACTATTTTTATAGGCGTAGGTCCAAGAGAAGATTGAAAATTTGTTGAAGCGGTTTGGGTTAGCAATCTCCAGACTTTCGTAGCTCCTCTTGAGTTCGAGGATGCCTACGTTTATTATTCTAGCTTTAGTACATTAGACATATCTAATGGATGTTGTCCCTAGCGTTTCATTTTGAACATTTGTTCAAGCGTTTGTATTAAGGCCGGTTTGGTAAACTATTATCAATATTATAATTTCTTATTTCAATTGTTTAATCTATTGATAGATGGTTGTTTAGCTTGAGCTTATTAGTATATCACTCTTATGCAATAATTATATGAAGTCTAAGTACACTTCAATAAGTATTAAAAAGTTTTAAATTTTCCGCAAGTTTAACTGTATGATTGTGATGGAAGCTAAGAAGAGGCTTGTCTGTGACCTTTGAGAGGTTAACAACGGAGGTCTCATCTGGGGACTAGAACCCGGGTGTGACATGGCATGACGCGTGTTGCACAAACCACTCTCATGTTGGACAAAAAGAAAAAAATAATAATCCACGTATGATATTGAAATCCACGTGGTAAATCTACCAACTAAGAGTAGTCCATCCTCGGCAAAATTTTTAGAACCTTTGTGACTTTTCTACTTCGCCTCTCCACGATCTCTCCACTAAGAATTGTTTGTGATTTGCCATAGTTTTGCTCAGTTGAAGCTTAGTTCCACTCCGATTATCTTTGTAAGTTCTTGCATTTGTGTTAGTTTCAAATTTTTTTCATTTTCTTGTGTGTATCATTTGCTCAGTTGAAGCTCAGTTCCACTCCGATCTGTTTGGGGAATTTACTTTGGCTTGGGTGTAATGTTAGTGCTATACGCTTTCTTAGTTGATAATGACTTTGAGTGACTTCAATGGAATGTTTCATGAATTCAAGTAGATTCTAGGGTTTTTTAAAAAAAATCTCAAGTTCGACAAAAGTTAATATTCTATTTCTGGTTAATTGTCTTGGGTATTGATAGTGTTAATGGTCCATTGTTACAACAATTACAATTATGGTAAGTTAATGGCTTTAACTGTTGCTAGTATTTTCTTAAAAAAGTTAGGGATTTTTGTGTTACAGTCATGGTAAGTTTATGCCTTAATTGTAGTTTTTTTTCATGGTTAGTTTATGCTTTTTTTTCCTTTAACTATAGTTGTTTTTGTCATGGTAATTTTGTATAACTTTAAGTTTTAAATGTAGTTGTTTTTCATTTGACTTTACAAGCATCCTAAGATATGATTTTAACTATAGTGACACTCCAATTTCACTATGGGGGGTTGTTCTGTATCTGATCCTACTTTAAGGTATGTCAATGGAATAACTAGTGTTTAAAGATTAATATAGATGTAGATGAGTTGCATATTATGTTTTTTCATAAAATAGCATTGGAATTGGGTGTTGAAAATGTTAAGATATTTTGATGTAGAGTCAACAAGAAGGGTCGTTTACATGTTAAATACTGATTATGATGTTTTAAAAATTTTTATGGTTTGAAGGGTGCTGATTTTGTTGATGTATATGTTGTATATCTCATTAGTATATCTTTAGTTGTTGAGGAGATACTTTTATTGCCTAGCATTAATAATGATGTGTCCTCATCTCCACAAAAAGATAATGTTGTTCTGTCCTCCTCCCAATATAAAAATAGAGTTGATCTGTCAACCTGCCCACAAATAGATAGGACTGATGTGTCTTCATCTCAACCATTTGATGAAAATGAAAATAGGGATTTAAACCAAAATCAGTCCCCTTTAGTTGAAGAACAAGTTCCTGCTCCTATAGTTGAAAAATATTCTGATTCTGATTTTCTCTATGATGTTGATGAAAATATTGATGATTTGAGTGAGGGTTTCTTCAAGATAGGCAGTCTAACATTCAAGAACAAGATAAAGAGAAGGCGGACAGAGTAAATCTAGATAAGATACCATCTGGTCCTGTAGGTGTAAATGCTGGTTTTGAAGTCATTTATAAGGATAGAAGGGGAGATTTGAAGGAAATTTGGGTGGTGATGACCCTTATTTTGATAGCTCGGATCCTGGTAGTGACATTTGTGAAGATGAAGGAGATCCTGTTGAGGATGATGAAGTGGTAGATCCAGCACCTAGGAAGGAAAGTACAAAGGTTTGCTTTGGTCCAACTACTTAAAAGTTCTTTTTTCAACTATATATGGTATCTTTGAATAATATTGAGTTCAAGGAGACACTGCAAACTTACTCTATTTAGAAGGGTGTTAATATTAAGTTAAAACCTAATGAGAAGGAAAGGGTATGGGAACATTGTAAGAAAATGGGTTGTTCTTGGCATATTCTTGAAAGTATTGATGGTAACATTGGAAACTTCAGTGTTATAACATATTTTCCAGTCCACAAGTATTTTAAAAGAACAAGAAACAAATTGTGTACCCCCATTTGGATTAGTAAACATTACAAAGAGAGGATTATGAGTGAGCTTACCATCAAACTACATCAGATTCAATCTTTGATACATAAGAAATATGTTTTGTATGTTAGTAAGACAATTTTAGAAAGGCAAAACCGAGAGTTATTAATGAACCTATGGGAGATTTCAGAGAGGAGTTTGCTAGGTTGTATGATTATGCTAATCAATTAAAGACCAAAATCCTGGAACTATTATATCTATTAGGACATCCAAGAACACAATTCAAGGAAAAGAGGTGTTTATGAGCATCTATATTTGTCTTGTTTCCTTAAAAAGTGGATGAAAGAAGGGTGTAGAAGGATGTATGATTTAGATTATGCATTTCTTAAAGGTGTATGTAAAGGTGAACTGTTAACTTGTATTCCAAAAATGAAAATAATCAGATGTACCCTATAGCATGGGTAGTAGTTGATAAATTAATTTGTAGCTTACAGAAGTTGAAGGACTAATATGATGTTTAATATGCAGAAGGTATTACTATATTATTTGTTAAATTTATTCTTTTTGGAGTAATTAATATTTAGCATTGTTGTTTTCAAATGTTCTTTTTTTTTACTGGGTCTTCATCTTGCACTTATTGATGTATTGCCAAATGCTGAAATTAGATGGTGTGTTAGGCATATATGGGCAAACTGGAAAAAAGACTGGAGGGGTGAAGAAGGAGAAGAAAATTCTGGCAGGTTGCTAGGGCACCATTTGAGGTACTTTTACAGTCCAAACTTTATGATTTAAGTGAGTTAGGAGAAGGCATTATAGAAGCTCTGTTAAAGTATAACAAGGAAGCATGGTGTAGGGCATATTTTAAAGAACATAGCAAGTGTGATGTGGTTGAGAACAACATGTGTGAGACATTAAACATTTGGATTTTAGGTGCTAGGTTCAAATCAATAATCGCTATGCTAGGTGAAATAAGAGTTAAAGTTATGGAAAGAATGAATCAAATGAAAGAATTGTCAGAAAAATGGATTACTGATATCACCAATGGCTATGGATATTCTTAGACAAAATGCATATAAACACGTTGTTGACTTAAAAAAGGAGGTCTGTAGTTGTAGGTCATGGCAATTAAAGGGAATTTCTTGTGGCCATGATCTTACAACAATTCATTTTAAGGATTGGGTTGTTTAGTCAATTGTTTATCACTGTTATAAGAAAGAAACATACCTGAAAGCATATAATAGATTTATTCAACCTATGACAAACATGAATATGTGTCCAAAAAGTGATAGACCAACCATTAAACCACCTAAAATTACAGCCATGCTAGGAAGACCAGGAAAAAACAAGATAAAAGATAGTGATGAGCCAGGTAAGAAGAAATTTGGAAAGCCTACAAGGAAGGGAAGAAAAATGAAATGTTCTGTGTGTATGACTTTTGGACATAGCAAGAAAGGATGTCCAAATTTGGTAAGTTGTGTTTTAAATGTCTCTTTGTTAGTGGATTTTACTCTTGTTATACTTTGGTAAGTTGTGTATTAATGTCTCTATGTTTGTAAAAATATGTTGGTGCTGGAACAAGTTATGCAAGTGCCGGAACTTCAAATGTTGCTACTGGAACAAGTGCTGCAACTGCTGGAAATGCTGCAACTTCAAATTTTCCATATGCTGATGCTGAAAATGGAAGTCAGTCAAGTGTAGATACAGGTCCAAGTGCAATTTCAAAAGAAGGTCTAACTGTAGGTTGCACTCCAAGTGAAGTTCCAAGAGCATGTCCATGAGCAGGTCTAAGTGCAGGTTGCACTCCTAGTGCAGCTCCAAGTGCAAGTTGCACTCCATGTGTAGGTCCAAGTGAAAGTTGCACTCAACAATCAACTTCTAGTGCAGCTGGCCAACAAAGAAAGACTAGCACAACTTTGAGAGGTGGTGCATCTCATGCCTATAAGAAACCAAGACCAAAAAAAGCGAAGACAACTGGTTATGGTCTCTTATTTGGATCAGGTGGCAGTGTAACTGAGAGGGTATGTATTTTATCATTTAAACACATTAAATTGCTTTAATTTATATTAGTTCATCTATGAGATAAGATTTTTGTTGTTCTCCCAGTCTGGAAATACTGATAGGGTATTGCATAGTGCTACATTGACAAGTTCAACTCCTACCAATATTGATCTTGGTTGCAAACCAAATGGACTAAGGTGGAAGGAAAGAGCTGCAATTACTCAAAGGCGACTACGAGAAGAGAGTTACAGAAGCACCCAAGGCACACGAAGCACTCAAGGCACACCAAGCACTCAAGGAACTCAAGGCATTCTAAACACTCAAGGCACTCAAGGCACATATTAGATTTCACTTTGTTTAGCTTAATGTCATGATCCCAACTATCTTTATTTTGATTAATTACTTGATCCCAACTGGTTTGGTTGTACTGTTTTGTATATGAATTTGTGTTAAGTTGCTATTGGGAAGACTTTGGTTTACTTGTATGAATTTGTGTTTGAACGAAGTTGTTATTCAGGTTTATGAAGCAAATGCAATCCATTTCATTATCAAATAACACATATTACAAATCAATATATCTTAAAAATAACGGCTAGAAACCAAAGAACAACAATCACAATAACAGTGATATCAATACTAGTGCTTGATCCTTGTCTTCCTTGCCCTGAACTCGTTGATGAATTCTCGATGTTGTATTGTTCTTGGCATGTTGGATCATTTGCATCAGCCCATCGTAAGAATCCACACCCATTACCTGATGAATTTTTTCGCAGCCCCAAAACATTCTTCCAGATTAGTCGTTGTTCTTAATGTATTTAGTTCAACATATATTCCACACATCGAACCGTCATCGTGAATACCAAAAAGAATACAATAGAATCAAACACAAAAAAGAGATGAGTGGATTCAATGAAAAAATAAAGGCGCCAAAAATAAAAGAGAAAAATTTTGCATAGATAAGAATAAGTGAAAAAAAAGAAAAAAAACTCTCAAAAAGGCACTTACAATGGTGTTGAGTGAATTAAAGAAGAAGAGATGACCTTTAAAGGTCAAAATCTTACCGTTAGTGCCTTTTTAAGGCGTCTCGCGCTCTTGCTTTAAGTGAATCACACACTCCATGTGGAGTCTTTCCACATAGGATCCCAGATCAAAGAAGTGTTTAAAATGTTGGTTTTATATGGTATCAGGGGTCCAGATGACAAAAGGGTAAGTAGGATAGTCCAGATACAATCCTATACAAGTACAAGGGTCCACCATTCCGTTCCGCCTTTTTACATTAACAAAAGAGAAATTTTGATTTCCAAATGAGTAATGAATTCAGAGTTATGTGAGAGAAGTTACCTTTTTAAGAGGATATTTTGAGCAATTACCTCAAATTAATAAAAAGTATGTTTTATACATTTGAACATCAGTATATATTTATTGAGAGTAGTATTGAGCACCAATATGTGATGAGTTCAGACAACTCACATTCATCCTAAATCATGTAGCCAACATGGATACAAGATCATACTTTTTCAATTATTCCTTATTATTTTTGAGTAGAGCTTTAGTGGATCCACTTAGTTGAGGTGTTATACACCCCGACAAGGCATATGATAGTTCTGGAAGCATGGGCAAGATGTTTTATCATCACATTTCTCAAAGTGATGGCTGTCAAAAAGAGTAGTTTTATTGTGTTTTTATATACATCCTTGAGTTAATATCTTTTATTTATGAAACTTCAGACATTTTATCTTTTGTTATTGCTTTTGTAAGTTTATTTTAGGTGAGTATTCTTCCAGTCTTATCAGTTCAGTCATCTATGCATTCAGTTTCCTTTACATACTCGTACATTCAATGTATTGATTTCATTCGACTTGCATATTATTATTATGCATATACATATATTGAGGATCATCAACAAATGCTTTGTTGTGATAATTTGATACTCAAGTAAGCTTTGGTCAGCCTCCTTTTATTTCAGAGTATTTCCCTTTTCCCCTTTCAATTTAGTCCTTTTATGGTGTTTTGGGTCTTTTACCAAAATCTATGTTGAACTATAGAGGCTTCGTAAATAGTTGGAGTTGAGGAGTTATCTCTCAATATGTACCTTTTGTTTGAAATGTTTGGTAAAATACTTTCATTGTTGCAATTAAGTATTTTTAGACAGTTTGAGTTAAGTATGTGTTTGAGTTTGAATGTTCTAAATTCCATTTCTAATATTGCTATCACTTTACTAAATCTTTCCTTAAGTAGTAAGCTAGGACAGGTGTTTGCTTGGGGACCAAAAATATTTCTCGAGTGCCAGTCACATCCAATGTGTAAGCTTGGGGTGTCTCAAACGTGATCTCAGAGAACAAAGTTCAAAGTTCCTATAAAATCGATGAAGCCATATTTATAAAGTCTTTTAATCGGTATTAAGTGTTTCATACCTATAATTACGTGGCTACAACATTTAGGAACATTTCACTTTCTTCTTACTCTTGTTCGTGTGGTAGAGTTCAACTCTATAAATGTTTCCTCTAACTCATGCTTACACGTGACCTTTCAGATCATGCCTCCACTAAGTGTTTTTAGAGGAAATCTTGCTAGGAGAAATGTTAATCCTCAAGGTAAGTAAGCTCCTAATACACCTGAAGTGTAGCCCCTGGGGAGATGTCACTAACACTATATTTAGGAATACTATTAAGATGTTGACTCGGGTTGTGGCAAATCATGTCGGTCGACAAAGAGTAGGTCTTCAAGATCTGAGTGATAAATACATAATCGATGAGTTTTTTTGATGAATCCCCTATATTTCACAGGGTCAAAGATCAATGAGGACCCAAAGAACTTTGTGGAAGAACTTCAGAAAGTGTTCGCAGTCATGTGTGTTGCTGGTGCAAAGCTTGTGGAGTTAGATTTATATCAATTCAAAGATGTTGCTGGATATGGTATGATCAATGGAAAAAAATGGCAACGGGCACCACCTTTGAGTTGGGATATGTTTGAAGATGCTTTATAGGGGCACTTCTTTCCTCGAGATGTAAGGGAAGAAAAATTAAGAGAGTTTCTTAATCTGAAGCAGGAGTAAATGAGTGTGCAAGAGTACATCCACAAGTTCACTCAACTATCATCCTAATGCTCCTAATATGGTGGCTAATATGAGTAGTAGGTTGAGTTTGTTTGTGTCTGGGTTTTCCCACTTATCGAGTAAGGAAGGTAAGGCGACTATGTTAATAGGGGACACGGATGTATCCATACTTATGTTTCATGTGCAACAAGATGAGGAAGATAAGTTGAAAGATAGGGAGCCCTTCCGCCGTAAGTAGGCTAAGACGACAAATCAGGAGTCCGTCCAGTAGAAGACCGAGAATGTAAATTGGTTATCTTTTCAGCAAAGGTCATCTAGTCTTGCTTCATCGTCAGATAGTACACATGCACCAAAGAACATAAATGATTACATGAACCAGAACTCTTAGAATTTCAGAGCTCTAGCTACGCATTCTCAGGGTAGTGTGGCATAAGGGGCTACTTTGACCTAACATGTGCTAAGTGTGGTAGGGAACACCCAGGAGTGTGTTGTGATGGCTCCAATGGTTACTTCAAGTATTTTCAGAGAGTTCACTTTATGAGAGTGTGCCCTAAGAACAAGTAGGGTGATGGGGGAAACACAAGCCAATCTTCTTCACCGGCTCCAACAGAAGAGCTGCTTAGCGAGGAGCTACTTCAAGGACAAGTGGAGGAGCAAACCATTTGTATGCTATAACAAGTCAATAGGAGTAGGAGTTTCTCCAGAAGTTGTCAATGGTATGCTTAAAGTGTTTACTTTTGATGAATATACATTACTTGATCCAGGTGCGAGTTTTGTCTTTTGTGACTTTTTATATAGCCATAAGGTTTTCCAATTTCCCCGAACAACTTCTTGAACCCTTCAATGTTTCCTCACCTGATCAAGAGTCTATTCTAGAAAAAAGAGTCTATCATGATTATACCATTTTTGTTATTCACAAGGGCACCATGACTGGCTTGGTTGAGTTAGATATGATATACTTTGATGTTATTCTAGGTATGGACTGACTTTATTCTTGTTATGCCTCAATCGCTTGTAGAAATCGAGTAGTCAAGTTCAGTTTCCGAATGAGCCAATATTAGAGTGGAGTAGTTCTGTATTGCCAAAGGGTCGTCTCATTTTATACCTTAAGGTTAGAATTAGTTTCTAAGGGGTGCATCTACCACTTAGTTCAAGTAAATGACTATAGTATTAAGACACCACCTATTCAATTAGTTCCTATTGTGCATATGTTTCTAGTGGTCTTTCTAGATTATCTTCCCAGAGTCGCTCATGATTGAGAAATAGACCTTAGAAAATACATTCTTCCAAATACTCAACCCATCTCTATTCTGCCGTATGGATTGGCTCCAACTGAGTTAAAATAGTTAAAATAACAGTTGAGAGATATTCTTGATAAGAGTTTCATCCAGCCTAGTGTCGTACCTTGGGGAGCTCCAATCCTATTCATGAGAATGAAAGATGTTCCCTTAGTATGTGTATCGATTACCGCCAATTGAACAAGGTCACAATAAAGAATAAGTGTACATTTTTGACAATTGATGACCTTTTTGACCAACTTCGAGGTGCCATTTGCTTCTCTATGATAGACCTCAGATTTTACTATCATCAGTTGAAAGAAAGAGAAAGTGACATCCCAAAGATAACATTGAAGACCCGTTATAGTCATTATGATTTCCTTGAAATATCTTTTGTCTTGACCAATGCTCATGCAACATTAATGGATCTTATGAATAAAGTGCTTGAGTCGTATCATGACATGCTTGTTGTTGTATTTATTAATGACATATTGATATATTCTGAGAATGAGAAGGACCATGCTACTCATCGTAGAATATTCCTCTTAACTCTTAAAGATCAAAAGTTATATGCCAAATTTTCCAAGTGTGAGTTCTAGATTTAATGTGAGGCGTTCTTAGGCCATATTATATGATTTGAATTGACACTCAGAAGATTGAAGCAGTGCAGAACTGGCCCATACCTACATATTCAAATGATATAAAGAGTTTCTTCGGATTGACTTGTAACTACAAAAGGTTTGTCGATGGGGTTTCATCTATGTTGTCCTTGTTGACTAAGTTGACACAGAAAACAACTAAGTTTCAATGGTCTAAAGCTTTGAGAAGAGCTTTCAAGAATTTAAAACTGGGGGGGGGGGGGG
>NC_028643.1:33583441-33611325 GCF_001406875.1 Solanum pennellii
GGGGGGGGGGGGGCTTGATTTATAAAAAGGAAATTAACATTAAAGATCTCTAACTCCTTGAGACTTGTTTTAAATATAATTTGGTAAAAAAGCCTTTTTTCAATTTATCGCACCTTTAGGTTGCTTTTACTCTAATGAGCTCGAGGTATCATTCTAGGCGGCATGTTGGATTAGGCTCGGGCTATAGTCTACTTTTTAGATTTCACTTTGTTGATAAGCTCGAAATACAATCTCGGCTAGGCATGTAGTTCTCTTGTTATGCGTTAGTTTTCCCTATTCTTGCTAGTATTATCATGCTCCTTATTAATATTTCATTTTTCTGAGCTCGATCAACCTATGATGTCTGTTGAGTACCCAGTGTTGGTACACATATATCACTTCTTATGCATCTTTTTTTAATGCACCTTGCAGTTGACCAACCCTTTGTAAGCGTTTGGAACTCTCGTAACTTTCACATACTTGGATTGTGGTGACCTCTTGGTGCCTAGAGACTTGTTGATGTCCTTCTTCTGTACTAAATCTAATTTTGTATTTTGGATTAGTCAGTTCTCTGTTATATATATATATGTGTATATATATATATATAACTTTCTGTTTGTAGTAGCTCCTATATAGGTGACACCAGATACGGGGATTGGTTTATCGTGTTAGTTTGTCTAGGTTGTATAGTCGACGCCATAATGACTTGACTTAGGTTCGTGACAATATTCGAGTCTTTTGTTTTATTTTTTGAAATCCCCACCCTATATTATCTTGAATGATTGTTCGTTGAAATAACTCTAACAATTTAACAAGAAACATATAGACACGAGAAAAAAATAGATTTAATGAGTTCTTCATTTAATTCAATCTATTTTTTCCGTGTAGCATATAACTCAAAAACATTAAGCAAAACTAATTGTAAATGTCTTATTTTTTCATTATTATTTTTGAAGATAATAAATACTACCTCTATCATAATTTATTGACCGAGTTAAATTTTTATTGAGAATTTGATTATTCAAATTGAATATTACCTCCGTCAACTTTTGATTGACACATTTCGCTTTTCAAAAATCAACTTGACTAATTTTAAAAGTTAAATTAGATTACATTAATTCAATATTTTAAACAAAAAATTTACACATTCAAAAATTATATGAAAAGTACTTTAAATCGCAATTTTTTCATATCAATATATATGACAAAAAAATCATTAAAAATATTAGTCAAAGTTCTTATAATTTGACTCTACCAAGAAACATGAGTTCATAACAATTGAAAATGGAAAGAGGGGTATTAAATATGATTAAATTTGTGAGCACTATTTGAATTCATTTGGTCAAATTTTAACAATTAAAGCATATATATACTTTATTCTATTAGTTGGTCCTCAATATAATTTCTCTTATCATTCATTTTGCTTCTTCTTTCAATTCGGGTATTAAGACATCAACTCAATGGTCAAGGGAGGATAGAAATTTGCTTCTTCATTTAGTTTAATTCATTTTTGTTGATCAATGTTCTTGCTAAGAAGGAGTCAGATTATGTGGGGGTGAGTTTGCGTGTGTATAAATCTCATTTGTAATCTAATTCTTTATCCCTTTGTGTTCAATCTAGTAAGTATCGATTGTTTATTGGTGAGATGCCTACTTAGATTTGCAATTAGTATGGAGGGAAGATTTCACTTTTTGAGAGAATGAATTATTAATTTAATAAATTCATTGTTCCTTAGGATTTAATTACAAAATAAAGATAGAAATGATTTCAATAAGAATAAAAAATCTGAAGAACACAACGTAGGCAAATACAAAAAGGACCAAGAGGGTAAGTAATTAATTTTGCATGTTAGTTATTATTTTTATGAGTAAGTCATTATCTTTAAAAATTAATTGGAGTATTAGTAGTCAAATTTAAAATTTCAAATAACTATTAATAACAATAATTTGGTAAAATATTTATTAAGGGGAGTACGAAATGCAAACTGGACAAAATAAGGAGAATGAAGGGAGTAATTCAAAACTTCCGATCATAGATGAAAAATATTGAGACTTAGAATTACATAATGTATGAAGTTAGTTATGTTACTGTTAGAGTTAGTTATGAAATCTGTTAGAGTTAGTTATGAATTCTGTTAGAAGTGTGTATATATAGTTCAACTTGTATTCATTCTAGTTCAGTTTTTCAATACATGAAGAATCTGAAAGTGTTCTCTCTTTCAGCATTGTTTCAACTACTCGTTGTCCACCATTAATGGTGATTCTCAAGCTCAAACAGTGAGTTTTTTCATGGTATCAGAGCCACGACGAATTGTGATCTGTTCCTGTCTTCGTGTTCTTATCTCGATCAAATTTCTACTGGAATTGTGATCTGTTCCTGTCTTCGTGTTCTTATCTCGATCAATTGATTGTGTTCTGTCTTGATCTAATTTCTGATCTTCACAATTTTCATAATGGTTGAAGTAGTTGAATCAAATGTTGAATCCTCTGTTCCACCTCCTTCTATTGATGTGGGAAGTCAGCTGTATATTCACCCTTCTGATAGTGCAGGTGCAGTGTTGGTACCTGTTCCTTTCGATGGAATAGGCTTTAGCTCATGGAAGCGAGGTGTTCTTCGTTCCCTGTCAGTGAAGAATAAGTTGGGCTTCATCAATGGAGAATGCTTGAAACCATCATCAACCTCTCCAAATTATCGCCAATGGGAACGATGCGATGCCATGGTTACTTCATGGATACTCAACTCTCTAAGCAAGGACATTGCTGATAGTGTCGAATACGTTTTTGATTCACTAGAATTATGGAATGAACTAAAAGATCGATATGATCAAACAAATGGTGCAAAATTGTATCAGATCCAGAAGGAGATTAACGATCTAAGTCAAGGATCTCTAGATATCACTTCCTACTATACTAAGATGAAGAAACTTTGGGAGGAACTGAACAACTTGTGTGTAAAGAATCAGTGCAGTTGCTTATGCACTTGTGGTGCCAAGGATACTATGTACAAGGCAGAGCAGGATAGACGATTGATCCAATTTCTTATGGGCCTTAATGAAGCATATACCATCATTCGCGGTAGCATACTCATGATGAAACCATTGCCTTCCATGGGTCAAGCATTTGCTCTTCTAATTCAGGAGGAGAAGCAGCGAGAATTTAAGCCTAACAGCCAACTCTTCGCAGATTCACCCTCTATGTGTGCTAACTCTTCCATTGGACAGTCACGACAAACTGGAGGCAACTCAGGTGGACGAGGCTTCCAGACTAACTACACACAAAACACTGGGGGAAGAGGAACAAGACCTTTCTGTGAATATTGTAGGATATTGGGGCATATAAAAGACAAGTGTTACAAGTTACATGGTTATCTTGAGAAGCCATCTTCTAGTCCAGGATTTGGTAACACCAACAATACCTCCAACTCAAACTTTACTCCAGGTTACAGAAAGTATAAGGGAAAAGGAACTGCAGCAAATGTTCATGGAGAATGCTCGAGTGAGAGAGAAGATATTTCTACTCAAAATGGATCTCTAAACACCTTGTCAACAGAACAATACACTCACTTGATCAACTTGCTGCAAGCTTTCCAAGGAGGAAATATGAAGGATCCTTTCACTGCATCTGCATCACCATCTCAAAATGAAGCTGCTGCTAACTTTGCAGGTATAATTGCTTGTAACTCTTCAATTGATCATGGCAAGCATTCATGCGGTTGTTTCAAAACAAAAACTAACTTGTGGATATTAGATTCCGGAGCAACACATCATATTACTTTTAATAAAAGTTACCTCTCCAAACTCATCACAATACCATATCCTATACTTGTAAACTTACCTAATGGATACAAAGTTAAGGTAACACAAGTAGGAGAAACAATATTGACTTCTGGGATCACTCTAAGCAATGTTCTCTTCATACCTACTTTTCATTACAATCTGATCTCTATCAGTGCTTTGACAGATCACCTCAAATGTACTGCATTCTTTACTAATTCTTCATGTCTACTGCAGGCCCCTTCACTGAGGAGGCCTCTGGAAATTGGGAAAATACATGATGGATTGTATCTACTATGTTCTCAGTGTCTGCAAAAGAAAAGTTCTTCTGTTTCCTGTTTCTTTACAGAAAATAAAAACCATTGTTCTCATTTCCATTCCTGCATTTCTGATGTAACAAAGTTGCTTGAAGATAATAGAAATAGCATTTCCAACTCTTCTGTGTCTCATGCTAATTCTGTTGTTAATCCTTTTGTGTCTCATGAAAATGCTACAGACCTGTTATGGCATTATAGATTAGGACATGTTCCTTTCGTGAAAATGAGGAAATTAACCTCTATACCTGTAAAATTCTCACCAAAGCAACCTTTCCTTTGTCCAATCTGTCCTATGGCTAGACAATCTAGGCTGCCATTTTCCAACAGCACCACTACTTCACCTAATTGTTTTGACCTGATACATATAGATCTCTGGGGACCATATCATATCAAAACACATGATAACTACAAATATTTTCTTACCTTAGTTGATGATCACAGTAGGGAAACCTGGACACATCTGTTAAGTTGTAAAAGTAATGCCCTTAGTGTGATCCAAGCTTTTGTACTCATGATTGAAACCCAATTTCACACTACAATCAAGATTATTAGATCAGACAATGGTCTGGAATTCTCCAACAATGAGGCAAATTCATTCTTTCAGTCAAAAGGAATTATACATCAAAAGTCTTGTCCACACACACCACAACAAAATGGTGTTGTAGAAAGGAAGCATAAATACCTTCTTGAAACTACTAGAGCCTTATTATTTCAATCTAAACTACCAATCAAGTATTGGGGTGAGTGTATCCTAACAACAACTTACATAATTAACAGGCTTCCTTCACCAATTCTTCACAATAAATCTTCTATTGAAGTGCTACATCAAGTAGTACCTTCTTATTCTCACTTAAGAAGCTTTGGTTGTCTATGCTATCCTACCACACCAAAGGTCCATAGAACCAAATTTGATCCAAAGACAAGTCCTCATGTCTTTATTGGATATCCACCTAATACCAAAGGGTATAAAGTGTTGAATTTAGCCACTAAGAAAATCCATATATCAAGGGATGTAGTGTTTCATGAGACAATCTTTCCTTTCAGTTTGACAACTGATACTGCTTCGTTTCCTTCATCTCCTTTCTATTATTCCAACATTCCTGATGATTCTCTACAAGACACTGCTCCAAATGTCATTCCTGATAACTCCTCCACAATTCCTACATGTTGTACTAATGAGCATTCTTCTATAAATCATGATAACAATTCTATGTCTGATTCTGCATCTCCTGTACATACTTCTACATCACCACCCACAAATACACAACCTGTTCTCAGGAAGTCCTCTAGAATTCACAAAACACCATCATCCTTGAAAGATTTTATTCATTATGCACCATCATCCAATTCTCTTTGTGTCCCTTCTCAGCACACTAATGTTGCTCCTAAGAATTTATTGCCTAATAGTCAGTCTTTTGTAATGAATATATCTTGTGATTGTGAGCCCTCATCTTATGAAGAAGCAGCAATGAATCCTGCATGGCAGACAGCTATGACAAATGAGTTCCTAACACTGCATGACAATCATACATGGGATTTGGTACCTTTACCCCTCGGCAAGAAACCCATTGGATGTAAGTGGGTGTACAAGATAAAACATAGAGCAGATGGTAGTGTGGAGAGGCTAAAAGCAAGGCTGGTAGTGAAGGGCTATACACAGCATGCCGGGATTGATTATAATGAAACATTTTCTCCAGTTGTAAAGATGACAACAGTGAGAACTTTACTTGCCACTGCAGCTAAGAAACATTGGGATATTCTTCAATTGGATGTTAATAATGCATTTCTTCATGGAGACTTACATGAAGAAGTTTATATGGATATTCCTCAAGGCTTGGCTGTTACTGAGGATATAGGAACTGATCAATCTAGGCTTGTTTGTAAGTTGAATATATCCTTATATGGACTTAAACAAGCTAGCAGGCAATGGTATGCAAAACTGACTGATGCTCTCAACTCTAGAGGTTATACTCACTCTATGAATGATTACTCTTTGTTCTACAAGAAATCAGGAACCTCCATTGTATTTGTGGCTGTTTATGTGGATGATGTATTGCTCACTGGGACTGACTTGGTCGAAATTAATGACTTAAAGTCTTTTCTTCATGATACATTCAAAATTAAAGACCTAGGAAAGCTGCAATATTTCCTTGGTTTGGAGGTTCTGTATACACAGGATGGAATTCTTATATCTCAGCGAAAGTTTGCACTCGATCTACTTAAGGAGTATAATTGTGCTCAGTTTACTCCTTTATCTTCACCTCTTGATCCCCTGATCAAATTAAGAGCTGATGATGGTCCTTTACTCTCAGATCCTGCATATTATCGAAAACTTGTTGGTAAACTGAATTTTCTCACCAACACAAGGCTTGACATTGCTTATGGTGTTCAACATCTTAGTCAATTTATGCATGCACCTCGCGAGCCACATTTGAAAGCAGCATTTCATTTGTTGAGGTATCTTAAACAAGATCCTACATTGGGAATCTTCATGCCTAATTCAGCTGATTATACTGTTCGTTCCTTTTGCGACTCTGATTGGGCTTCATGCCCAGATTCTAGAAAATCTGTTACTGGATATCTAGTTTTACTTGGAGATTGTCCTGTGAGTTGGAAGTCTAAGAAGCAAGAAACCATCTCCTTATCTTCTGCTGAGGCTGAATACAGATCCCTTAGGAAGCTTGTTGGTGAATTGGTCTGGTTACAGAGGTTGTTCAGTGAATTAACCATTCCTCATACAGGTCCTTTTTCAGTGTTCTGTGATAGCCAATCTGCATTACATATTGCTCGAAACCCAGTTTTTCATGAGCGTACTAAGCACATTGAAATTGATTGCCATTTCGTCCGGACTAAACTCCAAGAAGGGCTCATCACTCTCCACTATGTACATACTGATCAACAGTTGGCTGACATTCTAACTAAAGCTCTTACAGGAATCAAACACTCCAATGTTCTGTCCAAGTTGTCTGTAGCTCCCTCACTTCCAACTTGAGGGGGGGTATTGAGACTTAGAATTACATAATGTATGAAGTTAGTTATGTTACTGTTAGAGTTAGTTATGAAATCTGTTAGAGTTAGTTATGAATTCTGTTAGAAGTGTGCATATATAGTTCAACTTGTATTCATTCTAGTTCAGTTTTTCAATACATGAAGAATCTGAAAGTGTTCTCTCTTTCAGCATTGTTTCAACTACTCGTTGTCCACCATTAATGGTGATTCTCAAGCTCAAACAGTGAGAAAAAGATGCAAATTATCATGAGCAACAAGGAATAATACGGGAGAGAAAAATGAATAGTTCAAATACTATAGAACTCACCATCACGGTAATTTCCATTTCTTCAATATATCTTATTCTTTCCCTTTATTACTTTGTTTTCAATTTATTTATCAGTTCTAGTTAATTCTATAAAATAAGGGTTAATAAGATTAAAAACGGAAGCTTTTTTCTTCAATTAAGAACCATTTAATCTTGAAGTAAAATTTTACTTAAAAAATAAATTTTTCAAATTTATTCATTTCACTGATCATGGTCTTTTTATTATACAATAAATTTTCTATTTTAAGTAACTTCACAAAGATCAACAGAAAAATTGCACGGAGGTGGTACAGATACGGGATCTACAGAATATAATGAAAGTACAAATCATAAAGAGCATGATGGTGGTGGTCAAGGGAGGAACCATTTGAAAAACAACAACACCAACAACAAGAAGACAACAACGGCATCTAAGAAATTTTACATTTAACAATTGTTGACTTAAATTAATTCTTTTGAATTATTTTTATTTAGAGATGGATAAGAATCTTATAATTTTAGATCAATTGGTTGAACATATTATTTATTGTCTATCTTTGCCATTTCCACTCATTTGGTTTTGCATGACTATAAGATGGGTTGAATCATACTGTTATCACAACTAATGATAGTCTTCCAGATGATACTGATCTTATTCGAAAGGAAACAACACAGATAATTGCTGAAAAGTTTTCATAAATGATGAAAAAGACCAAACCTATTACCGAGTGAAGCAAGGAGTACCAAGGAGCATAAAATTCCGCTCCATTATTAACATGTACAAGGTGTTCCAAACTATATTAAAAATGGTTTCAGTCCATTGATATTGTATATAATTATTTTAGTTAGATGATCAAGTTTCCTTTCATTACAAACATATGAAAGACTCTCATTTCATGAAGAGGAATTTAATTGGAGTTGTCCAAATAATATAGAGAACCAGAAATCCAAAGTACACAATGAAGGCACACCAAGAAAGGATCAAGTAAACACCTACGAGGAGATAGAACCATACAACAAAAACAAAAATTTATTTTTTGGTACACAATTAATTAATTTAAATATCTTATAATTGACTTATTCTATGAATTATTTTATTTTTCAATTGGTTATGCCTGATTTTCAGGATATAATTTTTTGAACTCATAATCTTTTCATATGTCTATTACACCCTCTCATTTGGCTATGCATGATTTTCAGGTGAATCTGAGGTCAAACCAGTCAAAGGGGTAGATAGACTTTTAAAGAATTTTGATCGTCTTTTAAACAATAATGACTCCAATTGTGGCTCAAAACTGTTGACAAGTGATAAAAATGAAGAAAACTATCGTATCACACAAGATATACAAAGAAGTTTAAAAGTTTTGTTCCATCACCGACCTCTACATAGTAATTATGTATACCTTCTTTTATTATATTTTCTTACGATAAATTAGTATCATTGAACAACATTTTGCTCCTCTTTTATTTTAATCCTTAAATATTTTCCTAAATAATAAAATTAAATTGTTAAACTTACTTTTATTATATCTAATGAACTTTCCTTGATTTTCAATAGTGTATTACCAGGCTTTCACCCGTAGAAGACGAATATATTTGCAATGATAAAAAGTTGATTAGTAGAAACACAGTTTCTAAGAAAAAAACAAAAATTTATGAGTCACATACTTTTAGTATCAATCGTTAATTTCATAGTAAATGTAAACCCTTGCCAAAGGAATCATATTTTTGCTCCAAACTGAATCTTATGAATTGCACAGAAAAGTTGAAATTTGATAGAGATATCCATGACATAGGTTCGTTACACATGATAGCTACATTAATACTAAACGAACTCTAAGTGGCAATTTTAATCAATTGTATCCCATATATATTTGTATGCTTAGAAGAGAAGTTATATAATAATATAAATATACAAACATCCCAACTGTGACGAGACATAAATAATTTTTTGTTAAATAATTTCTAATATTATGCTTGCAATTTTTTTTATTGAGTTTAATCACCGTATAGAAGCAAACAAATGTGAAAATTTATAAGTTGTACGATCTAAAGAGTTAAAGTCGTTATATCAATAGTGAATAGTTTTCTTTAAACATTCAAGTAATGCATATACTGTAATATTTTGCAAGAATATAAGTAAAGCTATGGTACCAAGAGAACGTATTTATAAGAAAAATACACCAGGTGGAGAAACTGTTTCAACTGCTCAGTCTAACAATGAGCCAAATATATGTACTTTTGAGGTTTGAAGCAAAAATTTAGAAAATACTATAAACTATATGCCACTATCTTACAATATTTTATTTATTCTTCATCAGATAATATATCTAGAATTAAGAAAGGTCGGCGAAAAACTAGAGGAGAGGGTCTTAAAAAAATGAAAAGATCTTTGGAGAAAAATGTGATTGTTGAGATCCCTAATGGTCTAGGGAAGCCAGCTAAGGCGATTCAATCAGAAAAACACTCAAATGCGTTGGAGATAGTTGCACAAAATTTTTTTACGCTTCCAAAAAAGAGGAAGGAATTCACAATAGAGGAAAATGATGATGTTGCTCGTGCTGAAATTGTAAGTTATACAATTTTTTCCCTCCTAGTGGTATTTTAATGTTGAAATTATTGTGCACACTTTTTTGTGAACAAATACATGTATTCATTGTGTTTTGATAGAGATAATTTGATTTTTCTAACGTTTTATTATTTTTTCTCAATGCATATAAGCATGCTCCTAGATATAGAGTAATAACTCGTTTAAAGTATAATTAGAAAATTATATTGCACGAGTGATATCTATCTTTTGTCTCGACTCTTGTCAAAATTTTAAACCCAAACTTTTTTATTTCTTGTTTGATTCTTTAGTATGCAAAATTGATAGTATGATTTACTAATTTTGATTTGGTTATGTTGTTAGTTCATCTATGTTTTGTTGATTTTAGTCAAATTTTCCTTTTTGTTAGTTGCAGTAAAAAAATCCAATGACCCATCTTTAGCATCTGTGTTGGTACATGTGAACTGGTGGTTAGGTTAAGCAGTAGTCTTAAAGAATCGCCAAAATCTCATAAAGCCATAACGTTGGATCTCGATAAAATAAAAAACATATTTACATTAAAAGGAGGGGAAAAAGATAAATATAACCCCGAACATTCATAAATAGTATGCATATATCCTTCGTTATACTTTTAGGACGTCAATATCCTTGCCGTTAAAACTTTGGTGCATATATATCCTTTGAGTTAATGGTGGTACACCTGTTGATCTGAACCACTAATATGATATTTATTAAATTTCTGCCTAAAATTAAGAAAATTCACCCTAATTAATCTTAAACTCCGCCCAAATTCATAATACCCATAACCCAAAAATATAAACCCAAATCCCCATATCAATTTAATTAATTTTCTAGGTGATAACTATAATTTCCCCGTATCCTCATTGTCCGATTTTTCAACATTTTTCCAGTTAGTGAATACAATTTCCGCTAACTTTTGTGCATACGTCTGTTTGTCAATGCAAAAATTGAAGCAGGGAACTAGAAATTAGCCAACATATAGCAGATACATGAAAATAAATAATTAAAAAATTATAGAGGATATTCTTGTATTTCTAAATCTTATATGTAATATTTTAGTTTGTTTTTCTTATAATCTCTTGAAAGAGACTTTTCTACTCTAGTTCACATATAAGTGTTCATATGCCTTTGCCATTAATGTCTTCTTCTTATTTTTGTAAGTTTGATATTTACATTGAGATATCAAAAGTTTGTGAAGTTTTTGTACAACTCATCCAATGAGATTTTATCAAGTATAATGATTGTGATGGGTAAATAATTGATTTAGCTATAGAGAAAGATTAAGTAGGTCAAGGCAAAGGAAGTTTGAAAAAATGGAGGATGATTCTGGGGATGAAGATGAATTGATTTGGGGA
The DNA here is from genome assembly GCF_001406875.1 of Solanum pennellii. Taxonomy (NCBI): domain Eukaryota; kingdom Viridiplantae; phylum Streptophyta; class Magnoliopsida; order Solanales; family Solanaceae; genus Solanum; species Solanum pennellii. The sequence continues at coordinate 33,594,729 of NC_028643.1, forward strand.
TTTGGGTTTATATTTTTGGGTTATGGGTATTATGTATTTGGGCGGGTTTTTAGATTAATCCGGGTGGAGTTCTTTAATTTTGGGCAGAAACTTAACAAATATCGGATCAGTGGTTAAGATCAAGACATGTGTACCACCGTTAACTCAAAGGATATATATGCACCAAAATTTTGATGGCAAGGGTACTGGAGTCCTAAAAGTATAACGAAGGGTATACGCATATCATTTATTAAAGTTCGGGGATATATTTGTTCATTTTCCCTTAAAAGAATTAGAAATAACCTTATATCTACACATGCAAACAAGTCACTGTAATTTGTCAATACTGATAATCATTTATTTTAATTTTGTAGGATGAACAGAATCCTGAAGGAATTGAGCCCGATAGAATTGACTTCTACAAAAACACTCATTATTCAAGTGAAAAAGGCTGGTCATCTCAAGAAGCTCACAATGTCTATATGAAAAAGCATATACTCTAGTAACATTCAATATGATTTACTTGTTTTTGTCATACTTTGATTTTTACCCAAAAATCATGATCTATTTGAAAGATCTATACCCTTCCATGACTATGTGAGAAAACATATACTCTAGTAACATTCAATATGATTTACGTGTTTTTTTATACTATAAGTTTTTTTTCTTTTCAGAGAATCATGATCTGTTAGAAAGATGTATACCTTTATATGAGTAGTGATGAAATTGTGGATTTAGTACTTGATACAATACCAGGATCCGTGAAAGTTCTCAAGTATGGTCCTAAACCTAATATTAATCATGCAACACCAAAGAGAATGACATAGTTATAAGACTCTCTTCGAAAGCCAAAAGAGGAATCTAGTAGTAGAAAACATGATTTGGAAGAAGGATTAAATGTTACTGAAGTTGTGGTGAAAAATCAACATTCTCGTACAGAAACATTATATTTGAAGACAAAGATTGAGTGCAACACTTTATGAGCAAATCTCGATCAAGGTTAGAAGTAGAACAACTTTTTCTTATTCCTTTTTTTGTGGGAGATCATCTGCGTGTCTTTTATTTAATTTTATTGTAGTTCGTTTATTAATGAATAGATCGCAACTTTATAGTTTTTAGCAACTTACTTTGTTTCTTTTTCATGATTTAGTGATCATTGATCTCTATCATGTAATCCGCTGAGGTACATTTAATAACTTCAAAACACTCTAGTTTGTTTATTTCATAATATCATAAAATATGAAATTGAAGCAAATAGTTTTTATCTATGATTGACATAGGCTGTGGAAGATGAAAGTCAAGATCACATTCAAGAGAAGTGCTTCTATATGGAATGATATTTTGAAAAGCAATATTTGTCTTCGTTTTTTTAATATTTAATATGTTTCAACTATACTTTCAAGTTGGATAAACATTATTCGTATAAATGTTTCTTTAAGTAGTATTCAATGAGGCTGAATTGGTTCCCGTGATCGAAACTGAAGCTAACAAGCTTATTGAGGATGACTTTATCGGTGAAGTTAAGTACCCCACATGGGTTTCAAGTATTGTACTTATGAAGAAGAAGAATGGACAAATTCGAGTTTGCATTGACTTTAGGGATCTCAAAAATGCATGTCCAAAAGATGAATTTCCACTTCCTATCCCTGAGCTTATGATTGATGCCACTACTGGGTATGAGGCAATGTTTTTTATGGATGGCTCATCCGGGTACAACCAGATTCGCATGTCACTAAAGGATGAAGAGTTGACTGCATTCCGCACTCCTAAAGGAATTTATTGCTACAAAGTAATGCCTTTTTGGTTTGAATAATGCAGGAGCAACATACCAAAGAGCTATGCATAACATCTTTGATAACATTCTTCACAAAAATGTTGAATGTTGTGTTGGTTATTTAGTAGTGAAATCAAGGAAAAAGTGTGACCACTTGCAAGACTTACGGATGGTGTTTGATCTACTACGAAGGTATCAACTTAGAATGAATCCCTTGAAATGTGTGTTTGGAGTCACCTCTTGAAATTCCTTGGCTTCGTTGTACGACATCGAGGAATCAAAATTGATCAAGGAAAAATAGATGCAATTTTGAAGATGGTCGAGCCAATAAACATACATGAATTGAAGAGTCTACAAGGGAAGCTAGCATATCTTAGGAGATTCATCTCGAATCTAGCAGGAAAGTGTCAACCATTCAGTCGTCTTATGAAAAAAAAAACTTTTTTCAAATGGGACCAAGCTTGTAGTAATGTCATTGAGAGAATGAAGTCTTACTTGACCAAACCACCAGTTTTAGCAACTCTTGTCCCTGGAAATCCATTGATACTTTACACATCAACTCAAGAAAGATAAGTCGGAGCACTCTTATCCCAAGAGAATAGTGGAGGGAAAGAAAATTCCTTTTACTACCTAAGTAGGATAATGATACCAAATGAGTTGAAGTACTTGCCAATCGAAAATTTATGTTTGGCCTTGGTCTTGTTAATTTAGAAGATGTAACACTACTTTCAAGTTAACGTCGTTTGTCTTATTTCTAAAGAAAATCCCATCAAATTTGTGATGTCGAAACTCTTCCTCAATGATCGACTAGTAAGATGGTATCTCATGTTTTAGAAATTTGGAATTGTGTATGTTCCTCAAAAGGCTGTGAAAGGGCAAGCGTTGGCAGACTTCTTAGCAGACCACCTGATACCTAATGATTGGGAACTCACTGATGAATTAGCTGATGAAGATGCAATGGTTATTGAAGTTCAACCGCCTTGGAAGATGTATTTTGATGGTGCCTCAAATCATGAAGGAGCCGACACTGGAGTGATATTCGTCACTTTTCAAGAGGAGATCTTCCCATATTCCTTCACCTTAACACAATGTTGCTCCAATAATGTTGAGGATTATCAAGCCTTAATACTTGGGCTTGAAATGGCGGTCAATATGGATCAATTGCAATTAAAAGTTTTTGGAGACTTTGAATTAGTGATTATTCAATTGTTGGGTAGCTATGAAGTCAAAAAGCCAGAATTGCGCCTCTATCATGACTATGCACAAAAATTGATTAGATGGGTTAGAAAGGGAACTCTTCAACATGTTCCAAGAAAGGAGAATAAGAAAGTTGATGCCTTAGCTGCTTTGACTTCAAAATTGACTCTGCCCGACCAAGCTCAAATAACTATCTACCCAAAAGTGGATAGTACCAACAGATGCAGATGAAGAAAGCAAGCTTGAACATCTTGTAGATGTTTCAAAATTTGAGATAGTCGACTGGGACATGCCTTGATTGATTACTTGTGTTACAATATACTTCCAGAAGATCCTAAGAGAAGGAGTGAAATCTGTCATCGTGCTCCTCGATTCTTTACTATAAAGATACTCTATATTAAAGATCATTCGATGGGGTTCTGTTGCGTTGTTTAGGAGAATAAGAAGCAAATCAAGCGATACAAGAAGAAAATTCTAGTGTTTGTGGATCACATCAATCTGGGCCAAAGTTGTATTTCATATAAAAAGAATGGGTATTATTTACCAACAATGGTAAAAGATTGCTTGGATTGTGATCAAAGATGTAAAGCATGCCAATTTCATGCAAACATTATGCACCAACCTCGTGATGTATTACATGCAACTGTTGCATCTTAGACATTTTATGCTTGGGTGCTAGACATTGTTGGAGCACTACTGAAATCTTCTGGCGGCCACTTGTACATCCTTGTTGCGACGATTAATTCTCAAATGTGATGACGGGGTAGCCCTCAAAGAAGTAAAGAAGGAAAATGTTGCAAACTTCATGAAGGTGAATATAATATGTCTTTTTGGCATTCCTAGTTATATACTAAAGGATAATGTAAATCTGTTTTCCAAAAAATGGATGGATAAGATCTACGACCTTTTTGGCTTCAAACAACGTAATTCTTCAATGTATTATGCTGCTGCAAATGATCTACCTGAAGCATTTAACAAGACCCTGTGCAACTTGTGAAAGAAGGTTGTCTCCAAATCCAAAAGAGACTGACATGATAGAATGGAAGAAGCTCTTTGGGAATACCGAACGACTCATTGCACGCCGACTCAAGCAACTCCTTATTTTCTTGTTTTTGGAACAGAAGCAGTCCTTCAACTTGAATGACAAATATTGTCATTGAGGCTTTCCATCCAAGAGGGACTTACTGAAGAAGATAATACTCGTGTGCGCCTTGAAGAGTTTGAAGCTCTCGATGAGAAAAGGTTGGAAGCTCAACAAAGTCTTGAATGCTATCAAGCTTGTCTTTCTCGTTTTTTCAATAAAAAGGTTTGCCTAAGGTCCTTCCATGTTGGTGATCAAGTCCTTGCAGTTAGAAAGACAATTATGATATCTCATTAATCTAAAACCAAGTTCACCTCAAAATGGGATGAACCATACGTCATCCAAGAAGTCGATTCAAGCGGAGCTTACAAACTTGTGGATGCTGACGGCTTGCAGATTGGTCCCATCAATGAAAAATTCTTGAAGAAGTACTATCCTTGAAGCGGCTTCATACGTATGGCCCGCAAGAGTATACATTGTGTACAACCCCCAAAAGAAAATGTTCGCTAGGTTGAAAATCTCAAAAGAGGCGGCCAAGGCAAAAAAAAACCATTATTCCGGAGCTCCTACTCTACTTATGAATAATGAGTTAGCATTAGTGCATCCGGTGTTCACTCTCTCAATGTTGAAGAAACGTGTTGGGAATCCATCAACCATAGTTCCCTTAAAGGGTTTAGAGTTTAAGAAGAATCCTCCTTATGAATAGGTACTAGTTGAGATTCTAGACTAGCTAGTCAAGAGGTTGAGAAACAAGAAAGGTGTCTTTATGAAGGTATCATGGAGAAAACACTTAGTTAAGGGTAAGACTTGGTAGGCTGAGGCTAATATGAAGTCCCAACATCATCATCTCTTTCTTTCTACACCTATTCAAGCTTGAGGTATGTAGTTCCTCTAGAGTTTTCTTATTTTTTGAGGTCATGTGTAATTTATGTGTTTCCATGATTTCATTTTGTTATGCATGTTATTTAAGAAATTTATAGTTAGTAAGATAATCAGGTTTCAAGATTTATATTCCTCACATTGATGTGCATTTAGTATGAGTAGCCTATTTGACTTCCTTATTTATTGATGAACATGCTTTAGTATGCCTTTGGTGAGTACATCTTAGCTCTATGATGTTGTGTTGAGCATGTTTTAGTTGGAGAAGGTAGGTCCTCATATAATTATTAGAGATGTTGAAATTTCATGCATAATGCGTTGTTAAATGTAGTTCTTGCTTCCTTGTGATGCATAGATTATGTTAGAGATGGAGTTGATGTTGCCTCCTTTGAATTGTGAATTATTTTAATGGTTCATCCATGATAAAATACTAGTCTTGAGTATTCATTTCCGTAAGGTTTCTAGAGTGTCATTCAAGGATACATGTTCCCAAGGGGGAGATATTATAATACCCCGGTAACTAGTAGGCTAAACTGAAGCTTATAAAAAAGGGTAAGAGTCATAAATGTAACTCGCCGTACTTAAATCGTTTCCTGTTGGAACATGAAGGAAGGACACCTAAGGAACAACCGTGGTTCCTTGAGATAGACCCTAGAAAAATTCCTGTGAATTGGACCAGAGAAGGGACCCAGGCTTTGTGGGTTAGTCCACGCCTATGAGTGAATGGGGTTGTAGGTCGGTTATGTAAATCAGGTCCTCTGAACCTGGACCCACATTTCAGCATCACGGGTTGTGGGTCCATCCTTGGTCAGTGAGTGAGGGTCTCGTGGGTTAATGCCAAAGTCTCTGACTACGAACCACGCGCAAACAAGACGGCTTGTATTTCCATACATGGTTTATAGGTCAGGGGTCTGTGGTTCAGGCCTCGAATTGCATTTTTGCAGTTAAGCTTAGTGGCATTTTTGGGGTTTTCAGATTTTAATTAATAACTAAGTGAGGTCGTTTTAGGATAAATAGATCACATATATAAGAGTTTTAATTAACCAAATTATGCATTTAAATCATTATTTCTAAAACCCAAAACTAGTCTCAAAACTTCATGCCTTTCGAAGAAAATGGTCTCTCTAGAACTCTGACGAAGAAGAACAAAGAAGTTGGAACTTGGGTTCAAGGAGCAAGGTTTTCTTCTCAAATTCATTGGATTCCATTGCTAAGGTATGTTAGTCCTTTATCCATGGATCCCATTCAAAACCCCAATTTCAAAGATAGTTATCCCTGAAAGCTAGGGTTTGATTCCAAAAACATGGGTTTCTTTCAAAAAAATGATTCCTCTGATTAAATTACTTTATATTAGATTAAATTGATGTTTCATCATGGTTTTTATGTTGAAATCCCCAAGAACCCATGAAACTCCCATATTTTCCAGTTATGATCTTGTGATGTAGAATGGTTGATGAAAGAAGGATATTATGAGATTATGGTTGTAGTAATTGAACTAATTGAATTATGAAGTTATCCATGTCTAATGTAGTGAATTCTATATGTATTGATTCAATATGGGCTTTTAACTTTTAAAGGTAAAATTCTTATATTATACATGAATTATGAATGGTAGTATATGCTTTAAGAACATTTTGAGAGTAAAGTGAATATGATCATGATTTAGTTGTTGTGTTTTAAAAATGTTATTCTCATATACACACGTTGGAATGAATATGACATATGTGAAGTGTTTTTCTATCAAAATATGATGAATCAAAGGTTGAAAGACTTTCTCACCTATTGAATCTATTTGTAGGCAGGGATGATGAAAGGTTATTTTCACTCATGGTCTAATAAGCTATCTTATGAGATATGTTGGATTGAGTGTCAATTTATTCTTCCATAAATATGAACTTAAGTCAAGAATTAATATGAACTCATGGGAATTAATGCTTAGCACCAATGGATATTGAATATGAGAGGGAAACTTTTACGCTAGTTTAGTCCAGCTTTCCAAATGGGTTCCTTTTAAGCTAATTTTGTCCGCATTCCCAAGGTAAACACTACAACAAAAAAATTTATAGCGGCAATAAATATTGACAATAATAAAGAGTGTTGCTTTCCTTAGTTAAGTGCCATTAGAACCAATGTCGCTAAAGGTTTTAGGGACATATACAAAGAATGTTAATTGGCATTAAAAATATATATTTAGTCTCAATTAATAATTAATTGCCGCTAATGATCATTTTTGATTTAGTGATATCTCATGAGATGGTAAAGTTCTGCCTTAGTTGATTCCGGGTTTGTAGTAGAAATCTTCTTATCCCATAAACAATGTGCCCTCATAGATATTCATATAGTGGATACACCTAAGCTATGAGTATGGTTCTACCTTAGGCGAGTAGTACAACCAGTTTTCAGTGTGGGCGAGATACTTGATTGAATGTTAATTTCACATGCTCTATGTCGGTTAAGGCTTTTTTTACAATGACAACAGTATGAACAAGAATATGAATTATGAATTATAGTTACTCAAGAATCATTACTTAGATGGGTGATATTTATGGGTTAGTATTCATGTATTTCACAAGTTTTCTTTGAGGGTAATCTTGATATGTTCCTCTTATGTTATGATGCTCTATGCAATGAATATTCTTATGGCTTATGGTTTTCCACTATCTTCATACTGACATTTAACTTAGTAAATTGCATGCATTCGACTAAAATGTCCATTTTACCAGGTTTTCAATGCTTTTATACATGATTTTCATACTTAGTGCATTTTTGTTCTAACGCCTACTTTTCCTATATTTTCCCTAAATGTAGGGTATGGTTCTCAAGGTTCTAATCATTGTGGCTAGATGCTTGGATTTGCTTATTCTCTAAACTTGTTGGTGAGTCCTCAAGATTCGAGAACAAATATTATGTCTTTTTTGTTTCTTTCTTGTATTTCCTTTCAGATTATGGTGTGTGGGATGTGGCCTTCTTTCTAATTGGAATATTGTAATAGATGACTATGTTGAGACTTAGAGTCTAGACTTCAAGTTTTGTGTAAATGAAAATTTTAAACTTGGTTTGTGTTTTTAAAATTATTGTTCTATTGCTTATGTTATGCTATGGTATGTGGCGTACGTGGAGCCTTTCAGCATTCTATGTGCCTTGTTACATCTAAGAGGTACCCTGGGTCGTGATAGATAGTCAATACACCTTTAGAGTGAACTATCCTTTTTCTTAACGAACAACACCGGAGCACCCCATGGTGTGATACTTAATCGGATGAAATCTTGGTCTAACAAATGTTTCAAGTGTTCCTTCAACTCCATAAGTTCTATCGGAGCCATTCTATAAATAGGAATAGAAACAGGTTGCGTATCCGGGAGAAGGTCAGTATCAAAAGTTATTTCCCTTACGTAAGGAATACTAGATAGATCATGTGGGAACACTCGTAAAAAACTCTTTTACAATTGGGAAGGGGTTCTGGAATCTACATCCCTCACCACAACTAGATGGCAAAAGCAACACTTAGAAATCATCTTTCTAGCTTTAAGACAAGAATAACCCGGCTCTTAGGCATAGATTTCCCCATTCCACTCTAGGATAGGCTTATTTGGGAATTATGCTTAACCACCATAGTTCTACAATTGACAGAATCATAGCATGAATGCAACCAATCCATACTAATAATGAAACCAAAGTATAACATATCAAGTTATCAAGCCAACAAAAGTAACTATATGGTATAAGAAAATGTGACACTTTTTGTATACCCTCTCAGCAAACAAAGAGTCACCAAAAGGGGTAGAGACAAAAAGGGTTCTAATAACACTTTAGGAACACATAAAATATAATAGCCACATAGGGCATCACAAAGGACAAAGTAGCACCATGATCAAGTAAAAGATATACATCTGTTTGGAAAAAAATAGACATACTAGTAACCACATCAGGCAAAATCTCACAATCACCTCTAGTTTGGAGCGCATAAAATCGGTTATGGTTAGGGTCTTTCACCCAAACCACTTGGACCGGATGAATAGTAGGGTTAAGCCCTACGATGAGTATTTCCCTCATTCTTAGCTACCGAGGGACATCTCCTTCTTTTGTGACCCATCTTACCACATTCAAAGCAGGAATAGGAGCCTGTTAGACACTTACCCTCATGATTTATCCCACACTTAGTGCAAGTGGGCATTGAGGACCATACCATTGAGATTTAAGGTTATACACCCTTACATTGTTAGACCTAGGAGGAACATTTGAAGAACCTCGTGTAGAGAACATTTTCCCAATCCTTCAACCACCTCATCCACCAGATCTAGAATATGAAAAGTCACCATCATCCTTTCTTTACATTTTTGCTTGACTAAATCTTTCCCAAAGATTTTGCTCTTCAATTTATTGTAGACGCACAATAAGGCAATAAATATCCATGTAATGGACAAGAATGGTGGTGTGACATTTTTTGACTACCAAGTAAGACACACCTACACAAACTTACTCATCTTGGTCCTATGATCCTCCATAATTGAAGGACCTTATTTAGATAGTTGAGTGAACCTCAATGATTATTATCTTACACTGATATTTCATTGCCTAAGGTTAATGAACTTAAGTACTTTTGCCTCTCTCATCCCAAGAGTGAAGAATCTATCAGGAAAAGCACTTTTGAACTCTCCTACTCTACAGGACCCACTCCTTCCTACCTTGCTTCTTTCCATTGAGTGAACCAAATATGAGAAACCGCTTTGAGTTGATAAGTGGCCAAATCTGCCTTCTCTACTGGATTCACTTTCATTATAGCAAGTATCTTACAAACCTCATAGATAGACTCTTGAGGATCTTCCTTAACTTTGGAGCCATAAAATTCTTGAGGGTTCCTCCTTGTAGATTCCCTTACTCTTGCCTCGGTCGTACCTATATTTGGAAGGCTCACGGGGGCTGCCAACTCTCTATTGGATTTATCCTTAACATTTTGAGCTTACACATGGAAAGCCGACCTAAACTTTATATTAATCGGATCTTAAGGAGGAGCTCATGAAGGAACTTCTTGACCCACATTGTCTCCCTCAATCCTTCTAGCATCAGTCCTTCTAGTACTCATATCATGAAAACTATCGGGTATGAATTAGGAGAAAGACTTTATAGAGTTAACTCCATGGAATGACTTATAGAAATGAGGAAGTGAAGTTTTCTAAGCATCTAGTAGCCTTTTATTCATAAATATGGAACGCTTCATACCTATGAACAAGATGCTACTTTACGTAATTTGAGATATCCTAGAATCATTCTAAACCTTGTGCTCTGATTACAAAGTTTGTCACGATCCAAGGTTGCCCCTAGATTTAACAAGGCGTACAAGACTTGGAGAGACCTCATACAAGAAACTTAGCATATTATAACATTAAGTAATAGTTGAGAGTAAATTTAAATCATTTCAATACAATCAAACTTCTTATAAAATGAAGCAAAACATTTATATAATTGTCTCAAACCATCTAAAGAATATGAATAAAGCTTGGGAAACAACCCATACAATAGTCCAAACATGAAATGAATGACATACATGAACATGGTGGTCAAATCCTTGAATGCTATGAAGACTCAATAAAATATTAATCCTTGTTCTACTATGATACTAGCAACGAGTGTGATAATTTATGTGCCGGACCCTACATTTGATTAGAATGTAGGAAAGAGTATTCGTTAGTACAAAAATATACTAAATATGATGGCTAGCACCAAAACGTAAACATAAGGGTTAGTCAATATAAACCATAAGCATAATCATCCTACATAAATCATCGTCGTATTACGAAAGGAATACTCTTCAAGTAACCTTAATCATCCCTAGATAAGACTTGGGACATCAACTTTCTAGTAATGCTTACCTCAAGGAAGGAATCTCAAGAAGAAATCCAAGTTATTCCATCTTTATATCATAGTTCTCATTATTCATACTTACTTTTAAAAACATGTGGATTTCCTCTTGCCTAGATTATAAAGGCTAATGTGTAATCGCCTTTTGGCTTACTTTAAAAGGCTAATGTGTACTCTCCTCTTTCCTTACTTTAATATCATGGGTACTCACCTCCACAATCAAATCATATGGAATAAGTTTTTGCCTCCATATCATTTCATAATGATAATTATTAATCACCTCGATGTTAATTCATTATAAAAGAATCGGGGACTCGCCTCTTGTTCAATACTAACGAGTATGGGTAATCACTTCATATCCTATCATATGGAGGTCATGGGTGGTCGCTTCTAGAATCATTAATTACATAGTATTTTAGTTTAAATTCATTTTAGGTGAGCAATCCTTTCAACCTAGAATCATTCATGTGAGAAAGGTGTTCATGTTCATACATTCATACTTATCAGTTTATGTGGGATGTATACCTTCTACAACACCAACATCAATTGCCCACAATTCATATCGTAAGCTTAAATCTCAATGAAACTATCATCATAATTTATCAATCCTATATGGATAAACTTGAACCCATAAAGTTTTCCTTCATGACATCAACCAAACTTTTATCAATTCTAACTTAGAAACATGGGCTAGGCATGTGTATATGTAATTTAGGCCTAAAAACATGAACTACTATCAATTCAATCATGAATAATCATTATTAACCCAAGTGGATAACTATTCATCACTATCCATAATATAGGAAGAAACTCTAACTAGAATTGGGGATTTTTATCTTCACAATTGGGGAAATCTTGAGGAATCCATGGAAGAAAGGATCCCACAGATAAAAAAACATCATACCATGATTATAAAGCCTATACAAGCTTGAAATTGGAGACTTGAACTTGACTTAGCTCCAATATCTTCCTTCTTCTTCCAGCTTATATAGAGAGAATTGAGGGGAGTTTCGCGAATCTTTTTGGGCTTTTGAGAAAATGACTTAAATTGCAGCTTTTGGGGTTAAAAATAATTATATAGGTCATTTAGACTTAGGTAAAATGACACCACTTTCATTTAATTATAACAACCCAACTGCCCCTAAAATAACTGTCAACCCTCAATTGACGGACCCTATTGAGGAACCGTCGATTGACCTACGGCCCATCCTAGCTGTTCATCGATTATGGTAGAGATTTGAGGGCCTCATTCATGGACCATACAATGGACCGTGGACTGGTCTATAGTTTGTAGGTCAGCCTGTGGATGGCACCTGTAATTTTCCAAAAATATCTTCATTATCCCTTTCTCGGATATGGGGTGTTACTAACGCTCTCACTTAGCCCTAGTTTAGCTTACTAGATTTATGTGTTTTACATACACCAACCTAGGGGCATACTTTAACTACATGCTTATCATTCTTATAAAAATGAAAATATCCCTTTATTCTGACGTCATATTCATAATCCATTAAATGAATTACAAACTTATCTTGTAAAACATCGATTTGGTTGTGCGGCTTTTAACTATTTATATATTAGTAAAATTTCTATGAGAAATCTACCCAAATTTTAAAGAATTTAAGAAATAAAGTGGGAATAACTTTTTCCGACTTTATAATCACTTGTTTGACTTTAGAGCTTAAAATATGATGATTGTACAATTTGAATACCTTATAGCACATCCTTATTACAATATTAAGCTAGTCTTATAAAAAGTACGTTTTTATTTAAACATTTAGAATGGTTGGGGTATTACATCATTCCTTTCTTAGGAAAATTCAACTGCAACTAGAAGTATGAATCTACAAAATTTTGGTAGAGTTTGCTCAATAAATGAAACTACACAAAAATATTAAATGCAAAAAAGTATAACCTAAATCTCTCACATGGAGAGACATTTTCTATCAAAAAAATGATTCTATTGAACAAATATTAAACCAATTCATATACAAATACTTGAAATATAATTTCAAAAGAGACACTCTAACACCTTTATTAGAACTCTAAAGCTCAACTTAGTCCAACCTATGCACTACCCAAGGAGATATAATTGATCCTCATAAATTGTCATAGAGCATAGTTCACTCTTAGAACTTCATTGGTGAGATGTGGAAAATCCTAATTCGAATGTATGCTACTAAAATTCGGGAGTTAGACTTGCTTCTAAATAACTCAATGATGTTTTAAATATACCCAATGATCGTGGGAGCAAGGTCATCATGAGAAGGACACTCTAGTATCTAGGGATAGCTTGGAGGAAGATTTTCTAAACAATTTTTTTTCTCAAGGAAGTAATACAAGCTGAGGTAGAAGAGTTTGTGAATCAGAAGCAAGGTTCTATGAGTATAGTCTAACGTTTACCAGTTATCTCTTTATGTTCCGAACATGGTTCCCATTCGTGAGAGCTAGAATGAGGAAGTTGGAGTCTGTTTTTGAAGAAAGGATATAGTGTTGCACTATTGATCAACAAAAAGGATATCTCCAAACTCATTGTATATTATTGGTAGATGAAGAAAGATAAACTAAAAAATAGAGAAGAACATCGGTGTAATCGGCAAAGTCATAAGGTCATGAGCCCAATCAATAAACAAACATTTGTTTTTTAGAGAAGCTACTCTACACCTACTCTATCAATAGCTAATGGAATTGCACTGGAAAATATCAATGATAACGGGCTTTATAATAACTAGAACTTTAGATTTTAGAGTTTCTAGATTTAGGGTAGTCTATATTAAGAGATACATGATACCTACCTTGTAGAAAGTATAGTAGGCCTCATTGAGAGAGTGTCATTATATAACAAGGGAATGTTCTATGTCTATCTAGCTAGGACATTATTTTACAGATTGTACATCTATAAGATAGGGTAATGGGAACATATCACAACCAAAAGTTTACCCTAGGTGTAACATTGCATATAGAACCCCGAGAGGCCCTACACAATTTACTTAGAATACATCAGACAAGGTAATTGAAATAAAGAATTTAAAAACACAATCTTATATTAAAATAGAGTTTTGGCAAAGCAAAAGTCTAACATAAGTCTCAATAAGCCATCTAAACATTCAAATGAAGTTGTCGGGACGTAATCCATGCACATGTACATTAATAGAAAACTAAAGAAAACATGAACAAGTAAATGTATCTTGATCTGCGGAACATGAGGACTCAGCTTAACTCTTGAAATCTAGAAGAATGAACTATCCAAAAGAGTTAGAGTTAGGAGTGTCGTACCATACATAATGATATGATATAGGCACAAGTATGCATTTGTACATGGAGTGTACTAAGTAATGGGAAATATGCATAAAATAGACATGGTAATATGAATGGGTTAAAAAATGTGAGACAGAACAAACATTTGAACATCTAAAAGCTTAAAAAAGAAACGACATGTGAAACATGAAATACCGTCAAATATATTATATAAAGGACATAAGCAATATTTGAAGAAACATAATTATTTTGTGAGATATTAGCTTTAACTGACAATAAGACCAAGAAAAATAAATATCATGGAATCCGGTAGATCCTTTATATCGAAAAGAAAGGGAATCTACTTGCCAACGTAGAATCCTTTGTAACGACCTGTTTAGTCGTTTTGAGCAGTAGAGTTTATTCTGGCAATAACTGTCTGGATCGACGGATCCCACGACGTACCGTCATGGGCACGACGGACCGTCGAGGGGGTCTCGTTCCAAAACACTTAGATTCTGAAAATTTGGGTACTGAGATCGACTCTCTGAACTTCACGACGAAATGGCAGGACGGACCGTTGAGGGCTCGACGGACCGTCACAAATCTTCCCACAGAATTAACTCTCTGAACTTTGTGACGGACATGCAGGACGGACCATCACAGTCGTGACGGACCGTCACAGACTGCGTAACCCTGACTGGGTCGGAATTCTGTTAAAGTTTTTAAAGGGGCATTTTGGACTATTCATGCTTATAATTATAAAGTTAGTGGATTAATATTAATAATTCAATTACTTGGGGGTTAAAGGAGATAACCTTGAAATAAAAAGTGGGTTATTTTTATCATCTTTTATACTTAATTATATGACAATTAGGGTAAAAGAAAAAGGGTTTGAATAAGAAAAATAGAAAGAACAGAGAGAGAGAGGGAGAAACGAGCGAGAGAAGAGAAACAAAGAAGAAAGCGAAGATTTTGAGGAGTAGCTTGCGTGATCACGAATTCTTCGGTGGAGTTAGGTTATGGTTTATGCTATTTCATAGTAAACTCTTAATATCGAATGATATGTATTGGGTAGTATTGTAAAGTCTCCTATATGCTTAATTGTGTGCATGCATGATATGATTATATAATTGCAATGAATTAGCATGATGAGGCTGTTGAATCTAAAACCTTAAAACCTCTTGTTAATGATGATGTCTTGGCATAAAAGAAGACTTGATGAACTAAAAGAATGAGGTTAATGGATCGGGTGTCACGGACCGACACGTAGTATTAGGGGATCGGAGTGTCATGTTCCGACACCAGGATAGTAATGGATCGGGTGTCACGTTCCGACACCAGGATAGTAGATGGATCGGAGTGTCACGTTCCGACACCAGGATAGTAATGGATCGGGTGTCACGTTCCGACACCAGGATAGTGGGTGGATCGGAGTGTCACGTTCCAACACCAGGATAGTAAAGAGAATGAATCTTGAAATATGTTAATATACTCAATCTAAAGAACCTGTTTCCCAAATGAGTATGGTGTGGAGGCTTGAGTCCTCATAGATGTGCTTGGTGTTGTGGCCAAGGGTTATGGTAAATGTTGTTGTCACCTGTTAAGAATATTAGTTGATTTTATGTTATTATCTGAAATATATTGCTTTCTATTTTGAGTTGGCCGATGATATCTACTCAGTACTTGTGCCTTGTACTGACCCCTACTTGTATTTGTTTTTCTTTGTTAATTGTGGAGTGCAGCAAACGTGCCATCGTCTTCAACTCAACCGCAACTCTAGCCAGTCTTCATCACGTCAGATCTCAGGGTGAGCTATTGCTTCTAGCTTGGACTGGATCTTCTTCTTCATGTCTTGATGCCTTGAAGTTCCGGCATGGACTAGCTGTTTATTTATTTTAGCTTCCTAGATATTCTTAGATTTAGTAATTTGAGGATAGATGTTCTTGTGGTGATGACTTCCAGATTTTGGGGATGATAAGTATTAAATTTTAGAAGTTATTAATTGATTACGTTAATGAGTTTTAAGTCTTCCGCATTATTTTCTGTTTTATTGTGGTTGAAATGTTGGGGTTTAGATTGGTTGGTTCGCTAACATAGTAGGATAAGTGTGGGTGCCACTCGCGACCCGTTTTGGGTCGTGACAAACTTGGTATCAGAGCATTAGGTTCGTTGGTCTCATCACACAAGAACGAGTCTAGTAGAGTCTTAAGGAACGGTAGGGGGACGCCTTTACCTTTCTTTGAGAGGCTATAGGACTTTAGGAAAATTCCATTCTTTCTTTCTTTCTTTCGTGCTGTTACTTGGATCCAATTGGTTTCTAGGTGATACAAATTTGTATCTGATCATCTTCACTCTATTTCGCAGATGGTTTNACCATCTTCACTCTATTTCGCAGATGGTTAGAACTAGAGCAACAACTGCGTCAACACCAACACCCGCAAGACAGGATGCGTCTGAGCCAGCCACTAGGCTGTAGCTCGAAGAGGAGTAGTGGCAAGAGGCCGTGGTAGAGGTCGCGGGAGGATGTCCTCTAGAGGAAGAGGACAAGCACCTGGCCCATCTAGTACTAGGGCGGTGACTCCTCCACC